>NW_023397221.1:15000-53373 GCF_011125445.2 Fundulus heteroclitus | reverse complement strand
ATGGTCATTAACACTCAGGGAAGATGCTCTTCTCCTTCATTGGATAGGCACTCTGCTAGTGGGGGGAGGAGGAAGGAGGGGAGTAGGGACTTAGCCAGCCTGGATGTCTACTGTCGAATGTATGGTGAGTGTTTTGAATGTTAGTGTTGGGAAGGGATTAAATCTACGGGTGGAGGGAGGGTGGACGTTCTGGTGGGCTTGTGTCCGGCCCCCTGCCCCGGTCCTGGTCCGTGTCGTCTCCCGGTGCGGGTTTCTTGCTTGGTCTTGGGGGTGGGGTTTGGGATGGCTCGTGCGGGCTGGCTGGCCAGGGTCCCCCCCCCCTCTTATTTATTATTTTATTAACTTTTTTTTTTCGGGGGGGGTGGTAAAGCCAGTAGGCTGGTGGGTGGGCTGGGGGGTTGAGGTGTTAGTCCTGGTGGGTGGTTGGCTCAAAGCACAAATCACCTTGACATGAATGCTAGTAATTGTGTGTGTAGTGCAGCATGAGCATGTATAAATTTACATAAAGTGTACATAACTACATTACGTGTATGTGTATGGTAGTAGTTGATGTGCAAGTATATTGTTTGCTCGTATAAGGTGAGTTAACTCTGGTCAGTGAGTCAGGTAACATGAGATCATCTCTGGTTTCTTCAAAGCCTTCTGTCTGAAGAGCCATCAGCCATGGCACCCCCACAATGGACTGTTCTCCCTGCTGCCCTCTTGGAAGAGGTTCCGCAGCATCCGCTGCAGATCCACCAGGTTCTGCAAAAGCTTTTCCCCTGTCGCCATCAGACTGTTAACTGCTGAAGCTATAAACTGGACTCTGTACTACATTTGCGTATTTGCACATTTGCATCATGCATCCTTATCCAGCATTACAAATGCTCCCAAACTCTGTCTCTATAATGCATTCTTGCACCAATCATTTATGCACATACAAATGTTTTTAAAAAAAATACTCACCTGTACACTGTGATCGCACACTGTCTCTTTCTCCTGCATTGTTTACATTTCAATTGCTGTACTGTTAAATCACTGCTGCACTTTATCCTGTAATTTTTATCCTGTAATTTATCCTGTAATCTACTGCAATTCACTGGTATTTTCAAGATGTATGCAAACGAAATTTCGTTCTGTATGCACAGAGTGCGTACAGAATGACAAATAAAGTTGTCTAAGTCTCTAATCAGGCATTGTGGCCTGTGAGGTCTGGATAAAATAAGAGGAGAAGAGGATATATTACGTCCAGAACTTAATTTTTTAAAACACAAGAAAAACTAGAACTGCAAGCAGTTATTAACGGGTTCCAAGCCCACCCACGACCCGCCCCCTTGAGCATGTTCATGGACTTCAGTTCAGCGTTCAACACCATCATCCTACAGCATCTGGTGGAAAAACTGGAACATCTGGGCTTCAGCACACCCTTCGCAACTGGCTAGACTCCCTCACCTCCTGACCTCTGTCGGTCCGGGTCGGACAGAACACCTCTGATGTCATCACCCTCAGCACGGGCTCCCCTCAGGGCTGCATCCTGAGCCCCCTGCTGTTCACTCTGATGACACACGACTTCGTCCCCAGGTTCACCACCAATCACATTGTGAAGTTTGCAGACAACACAATGGTGGTGGGCCTGATCAGAGACGAAAAATGACACTAATAAAATACATGCTTGTACAAAAAATATTTTTATTTTGTTATTTTTCAAGCACTTTTGAGAATTGGAATGAAGACATCCTAGTGCCAAATGTTAAACTCTGGACTATGATGGCTAAATGACTAATAATGACACCCTGATGTTTACACAATGTGTAAATAAATTTGTAAATAAATACCATGCCGATATATTTTTTTGCCTCTTAAACAAAGATAGACATGGTATTAGGCATACACATATAAATTTATAAAAATTTTACATTTCAATAAAGTATGCTGGTGAAGATTCTCAGTCATCCAGGTCATGGTCATTCAAAAAAAAAGAAGTAAAAAACAAAGCAACTGGACTTGTTTTCCGTAGTTGAAGACGTTTTGCTTCCTCTCCCGGAAGTCCAGACTTTTTGAATTGAGAAAGCTTCCGGGAGAGGAAGCAAAACGTCTTCAACTACGGAAAACAAGTCCAGTCGCTTTGTTTTTTACTTTTTTTTTGGAATTTCAACAAAGTCACACATTTTATTGTTCGTTTTTTTCACTCTCTCTCTCACACATCTAATTCTGAGCTTTCACACCAACAGTATTTTTGCTTGCTGTTTATATCCATATTCATACAGTTTAAGCTTGGAAAAAGGTTTTAAATTTCCAGGTCATTTCAGTATTACACAACTGGGCAGGAGCTTAGTACCTTGAAAGAGACTGTTTAGCAACGGTTTAGTAACTCCAGGTCCTTCGTTTGGCAACGTAATTCAGCCTTAGTTTGTCAAATACAGAGAAAAAAAATTAATAAGCATTAAAGTACGGTTTATGGGTTGGGTTTCTGCAATGTTATCAGCATGTTAAAAGCTCATCTTCAGAACCAATGTCTGCTCAAAATGGTTATCTGCACCAAGTAATGTACTTTCAGCAGTTATCACCGGTTATTGCACCATAAACTGCAGAAAATATGTGCAGAGTTGCTCTCTCTGCCTTTACTACCGTCGGCTCCTATGGCGGAGGGATATTTCAGCTGGATACAAAGTGTCTAGTGCAGGCAGGTCTCTTAATAACCGCTGTTTCGTCACCTATTTTAGAGCCCAAAAAAGTGATTTCACTTTCAGAAACGTGCCCAAAAAAACGCAATCCGTGACTTATGAAATTTACAATCCCCTTTAGAAAAAAACAAGCCCAAAGTTGCATGAAATAAACAGTCTGTGCAACAGTGAGCGTGGGTCTGTTTTGCTACAGTCTCTGTCGCTCTTGAAACTACAGAAAGCGCCGAGGGTAAAAGATACACAGTCCTGAGAGCGCGGCGGGGAAAAAACATTAGGGAACGGTGTGTGTGTTTTGATGCGCAATTGACGGCGACAAAAAAATGTCGCCGTTGTGGTCTAACGCGTTAAATTGACAGCCCTAATTTATATACATTTATAAAAATCCATAATATCACTTAGTCAGACTAGTGGGGGGGGGAAGTATCCCCCCAGGGATAAACATAAATGACCAGAGGGGGGGACGTCAGGACAGAGGGGGGGTAAATCCCCCCCATCCCCCCCAGCAAATCACACACCCAGCTTCTACGTATATAATGTCTATGGTTCTTCCACCTCCCTGTTTGTGACGTCACGGTGCGGTGCAATGTTATCAGTGAGTAAAAACTCATCTTTAGAACCAATCTCTGCTCAAAATGGTGATCTGCACCGCCTAATCTACTTTCAGCAGCATTATCATCAGTTATTGCAAACCATAAACTGCAGAAAATACGGGCAGTGCTGCTCCTTATGACTTTAACTCACTCTGATCCTGTCAGGATGAGCTGCAGTGCTTTATGAGGTGGAACAATCGACTTCACTTTCAGAAGAAAGCCCAAAAATCTTCCACCAGCAACTCATGAAATTTACAAGCGAATGTAGGGAAAAGAAGACCAAAGTCACATAAAATGAGTGAGCTTGGCAACAGTGAGCATTTTTACCAAGTGTGTTGTGACACTCCGCCCCTCTCCGCAAAACTCTACATTATATAAAAGAAAAACCTACCAAAAGGTCTCGCTCTCATGTCATCTTGAAGACATTCTCTTCAAAATGTTGGCCACAGACGATGTGTTTTCTCTCTGGCAAGAAGTTCGATAGCAAATCCTCCCTCTTCAAGTTTCTGCTCCGCTTAGAAAACATCACGGGATGTGATGTCACATCTTGTGAATGTGCCCAAAGATGGGAAATATGGCCACCCTGTTCACAGCTCTGGATGGTAAGAGCTGTGTGCAGATCATAAAATTCATAAATTCATTAAAAATCAACGGTTTGGTCTAAAATTCTGAAAATATTCATGGATCTCAGAGTGCTTTCTCTGACCACCATTTTTTAAATGGCTATTAAAAAGAGTGTTTCAGAGAAAAAAAAGAATTAAAACCACAAGCGGTGATGATCGGCCCCTCACAGCCAAGCGCCGCTCTGGCCTATTGGCCACCGCGGGGGTTCACGCATCGCCGGTCGCCAGCCACTGCAGAAGTTGTCACGCATTTTTCCCGCCCGTCCACCGGGCGATTCACACGAACGCATTGGGTAGCACTCCCCCATGACTCACAAAAAATCTGGTGAAGATCGGTCGATGCAGTGAGGAGATACAGCCGTTGAATAATGAAAATGCATTGGGCCACTGGACCGTACTAAAGTGTTCAGCGGGCCGGATTCGGCCCGCGGGCCGTACGTTTGACACCCTTGGTTAAACATTAGTATACCAATTTAATCAAAGGTATCTTACTAGCTGGTAATCCAACTTATGTCAAAAGTTAACAAAACCTTTTTAGTTCTTTAAAGTTAATTGTTATTTCACGCGTTTAAGGGTTTCGTTTCTTGCAGTAAGACAGCTTTTATGAATGTTTGACAGTTAAATTGGTGGATAAACACCCAAAAGAAATACTGTAACAGTAACACTTTATCAATTGGAAAAGATAAAGTAATATTGCTAAAGTAATACTTTAGCAATATTCCACATGTGGCCTCTGGTAATAAAGTCAAAAATCTTGGTGCTATTTTTGATCAAGACAGGTCATTGAAATCCCATATTTAAAAGGTTTCCAGAGTTTCCTTTTTTTCACCTTCTAAATTAGAAACATTCTGTCCAGGAGCAATGCTCAAAAACTAGTCTATGCATTTGTTACTTGAAGGCTGAACTATTGTAATTCTTTACTACTATAAGGAAGTCCACAAAATGCAGTTTAAAGTCTTCAACTGATCCAAAATGCTGCAGAAGGAGTTCTGATGAAAATCAACAAGAGGGATCATATTTCTCCAATTTTAGCCTTCCTTGACTGGCTTAGTGTTAAATCAAAAATAGAATTTAAAATTCTTCTACTAACGAATAAAGCCCTTAATAGTGAAGCTCCATCATATATCAGAGCTCTGATTACCCCTTATGTTCCTAACAGAGCACTTTACTCTCAGACTGCAGGTCTGCTGGTGGTTACTAGAGTCTCTAAAAGTAGAATGGGAGGCAGATCCTTTAGCTATCAGGCTCCTTTCCTATAGAACCAACTCCCAGTTTTGGTCCGTAATGCAAACACCCCGTCTACTTTTAGGACTAAGCTTAAAACTTTCCCTTTTGACAAAGCTTATAGTTGTTACCCTGAGCTACCTCTATAGTTATAATATTAATTGAACTTTATTGAACTTTATTGATCTCACAACAGAGAAATTCACTTCTGTATTTTAACCCATCCCCTTGGGGAGCAGTGGGCTGCCACTGTGCGGCGCCTGGGGAGCAATCGGGGGTTAAGGGTCTTGCTCAGGGACCCAGAGTGGCAGCCTGTGGGAGTTGAACTCAGAACATCTGGGACCCAAGCTCAATGCTCTAAACAGCTGCGTTGTGTCTCTTCTCTGTCTTTTGTAACCCCCAGTCGATCGAGGCAGATGATCGTTCATACTAAGCCCGGTTCTGCTGGAGGTTTTTCCTTCCCGTTAATGGGGAGTTTTTTCCCCCGCTGTCGCTTCATGCTTGCTCAGTATGAGGGATTGCTGCAAAGCCATGGACAATGCAGACGACTGCATTCTGTTAGCTGTGGCATCATCCAGGGAAGACAGATCACCCGCTACTACCATCTAACGTAGAACAGATTACTGGATCAATGTGTGCTTTTGTGCTTTTTTGTCTGTCTTGTGTGTCTCTGCTCTGTCTTCTGTAACCCCCAGTCGATGGAGGCAGATGACCGTTCATACTGAGCCCGGTTCTGCTGGAGGTTTTTCCTTCCCGTTAATGGGGAGTTTTTTTCCCCGCTGTCGCTTCATGCTTGCACAGTATGAGGGATTGCTGCAAAGCCATGGACAATGCAGACGACTCTCCCTGTGGCTCTACGCTTCTTCAGGAGAGAATGCTACTTGTCAAGACTTTGATGCAATGAACTGGTTCCCTTATATAAGATTTTTTTGACCAATGTATTTAATCTGACCCAATCTGTGCAATCTGATTGATTTTGACTTTGTAAAGCCTCTTGAGATGACATGTTTCATGAATTGGCGCTATATAAATAACATTGAATTGCATCATCTCTTTAGACTAAGTAAACTATCACATTTTATGAGACAGTTATCTCATTTTAAAGATATAATCATCTAACGTTATTACTCTTAACAAGTTAAAGCTCCATAAAAATTTTAGACCAGGTTTTAGTTCCACTCTTTTATTATGCACATCTAGGCTACCTATAAATATAAAGTATGGCATGCCAATAAACATTTTCAACAAAAGGCAATTTTAGTAAAAACTCACTGTTTTGATAACTTTTAATTGGCCATGCCTTATGATCAGACTGCCCGAGTTTCAAGCAGCTCGCTCAAAATCTCTAGGACAAGTTCGATCATATACCAATGCTGTAAACCTAGAAAATTTGGTCAAATTACGACCTTCAATCTAAAATGGCCAACTTCCTGTGATACTTGCACTATGACATTAATTGTAAATTCTGAGCGTCTTGTTAAGCTCTACAACTGTAACAAATCTCATGTCTCTACGATGAAGTAAGTGAATAGCAAAGGGTCCTTTGAAAATTGCTAGGTGGCGCCGTTGAGGCATTTTTCTTTAGATTTTTGTGACGACCTTAAAATACAAAATTTTTAAACAGTCACCATGCATCTCAGATTCAGATTCACTTTATTAGCCATTTGCAGTTTTACCTGCATTGGAAAAAAATGTGCAAGTAGCTCAGAGTGCAGAGTCAACGTAAACACATCAGAGGACACAACATAGAAAACAGACAGACAAAGCCACATGAAGCCTCAATATTAAAAAAATGCCCATATAAAAGTAAAAATACTGTACAATAAAATCCATCCATACATACATACAAGTGCCTAGTTTAAGATGCTTTGTTCAAAGCAATCACAGCTTGTGGGAAGAAGCTGTTTAAATGGCGATCAGTAGTACATTTTGCAGAACGATACCTTCTCCCTGAGGGAAGCATCTCAAAGAAAGCCCTTGCTGGATGGCCTGAGGCATCATTAGCCAGCTGTAAGCTCGATTCAATACTCTAGCCTTATATGTGAACTCAAGGAGCGGAAGAGTGCAGCCAATAATTCTGCTGGCTGAGCAAACCACTTTATTCAAGGCCTTCTTCTCTTTTTGAGTGAGATTACCAAACCACACAGTAATACAACTGGTTAGGACACTCTCAATTACACAATAGTAAAAATTCAATAAAATCTTAGTATTCTGAGTAAACTCTCGAAGCCTACGTAAAGAGAAAAGGCGCTGTCTCGCTTTCTTAGCAATATTAGTCGTATTAGAGCTCCAATTCAAGTCATGAGAAAGAGTCACACCCAAAAATTTACATTTCTTAATAATCTGCACATCAGAATCATGAATAGCAATAGGTGACTGAATCCTATTGTGACAAAAATCAATAACAAGTTCACATGTTTTTGAAGTGTTCAAAAGCAAGTTATTTTCATTACTCCATTGAACAACATTCTCCACCTCCTCGCGATAATGAGATTCATCGTTAGAGCTGATCAGCCCAATGATAGTTGTGTCATCAGCGTATTTGATTATGACATTATTATCATGAGATGCTGCAAGGTCGTGAGTATACAATGTAAACAGCAGGGGGCTCAGAATACACCCCTGCGGTGAACCAGTGCTAACATTCAGCTCATCTGAGATACAACCATTGATTTTGACTCTTTGTGGTCGACAAGTCAAAAATTTAAAATCCATTTACAAATGGCATCATCAAGTCCAAGACATTTCAATTTATGAATGAGCTTTTTTGGGACCATTGAATTAAAAGCTGAACTGTAGTCTATAAATAGCATTCTAGCATATGATTTATGTGCCTCTAGATGCTTATAGACAGAGTTTAAAGCAAAAGAAATGGCGTCCTCAACACTTCTGTTTTTCCTGTATGCAAATTGTAGTGTGTCCACAGACACATCGATTTGATCCCTAATAAACTCCAACACCAACCGCTCAAAGGTTTTCATCAGGACAGATGTGAGGGCCACTGGCCGATAGTCATTCAGACACGTCACAGGTGTCTTCTTGGGCACCGGAATTATAAATGATCTTTTAAAGCTAGCTGGAACAGTGCACTTCTTCAGTGACATGTTAAAAAGATCTGTCAAAACAGGAGCACAGAGCACAGTTTAAGGACACGAGGAGGAATACAATCCGGTCCAGGTGCCTTCCTAACCTTCGTCTTGCCCAAAACCCTCTGGACATCCTCTTGAATGATGTTAAAACTCTGCTCATTACAGGCAGGAAAAACAACAGGTTCAACATTTCCGATTTCAAAACGGCAATAAAACTCATTTAGTTCGTTTGGCAAGGACGGCTCAACATTTGTGTTAGATCCTCTTTTTGGTTTCCCAGCAGTGATAGAATTTAACCCTTGCCACATACGTCGTGGGTCCCCCTCCATGAAATGACCCTCTATCCTAATTCCGTAAGCTCGTTTAGCAGCTTTTATGGACCTCTCCAAAGAATATCTGGACAGCTTATAAGCAGCGGCGTTACCAGATTTAAAAGCCACGGCCCGCTGTTGCATTTTCCTGTTCACATCTGCATTGTACCACGGGTTCTGACTAGCATGCCGTTTTATTATCTTTCTTGGAACACAGCAATCAATGCAAAAGTCAATGTACCCAGTCACTGCATCACAATACTCATCCAAGTTTTCTGAGCGGAACACAGACCAATCAGTAGCATCAAAGCATCCTTGTAGTTTCAATTCACTCTCCTTTGTCCAGCACTGAACAATACATGACGAAGGTTTTGATTGTTTACTCCTCTGTATATATGTAGGAAGAAGTAACACAGAGGAGTGATCGGATTTTCCAAAAGCTGGTCTGAGACTGGATTTATTAGCAGATTTTAAATTACTGTAACAGTGATCCAGGATGTGCACTCCCCTAGTTGGATGTTTAACATGCTGATAGTAGTTGGGAAAGGCAATTTTTAAATTACATTTGTTAAAATCACCAGCAACTATAGACACAGCATTAACCTTGGAATTCTCAAATTTGTATACAATGTCGCTTAATTCACTCAAGGCAACAGAAATGTCCGCCCGAGGATGTATGTAAACTCCACACAGGAACATCACCGAAAACTCCCGTGGGAGAAAAAAGGGGCGGCATTTCAAAATAAGACATTCCAAGTTGACGTTGCAAGTTTTGTTCACGATGACACAATCAGTGCACCAAAGTTCATTAATTAAAAAACACACACCTCCACCCTTCGATTTTCCAGTACGCTCCTTCACCCTGTCCGAGCGATGGACAGAAAAGCCCGGCGGCTGGAAAGAAGAATCCAGCACGCCGCTGTGTAGCCACGTCTCTGTCAGGCAGTACACGGAGCAGTCCCGGGCCTTGCGCTGGGTCTTGATGCGGCTCAACAGGTCGTCCGTTTTGTTCGGCAATGACTGGACATTCGCCAGGTAGATGGACGGCAGCGGGATCCTCGACTGGCGGCTGCGCAGCTTCACAAGCAGCCCTCCTCGCTTCCCACGGTGTCTGCGCTTCCGCCGCTGGTAGCCTGTAGCGTCCCCGCTCAGGGGCTCAGCTGTACGGCGTATGTGGCGATACCTCCGCCCAGTCCTTTCGCTCTGCTCCCGACTTCCGCGGCCCGACTCCTGGCCTTGTTTGCCTCGAGTGGGGCACGCATCGAAAACAGCACACCTCAGTCCAGTATTGGCAAAAGACAGACCACAAACTTCCTCACGGATCCTCAGAAGTGTCTCACGGCCATAATTTAAAGTGGCAAATACATGAAAGACAAAAACAAACATAAAACAGCCAGCACACAGGAGAGCTCTTGCTACGGCGCCCTGTCTCGGCGCCATGATGTATTGTCTCTGCAAAGTTTGGTGAGTTTTTGAATATGATAAAGCCCCCAAAAAGGCCCCTCTTTAGGGTGGCAGATTAATAATAATTAACACTACAGATACAATAGGCCTTTGCAGCGCTTTCCTGCCCGGGCCTAACTTTATAGTCTTGCACATGCAAATTTTAATGTCTTGTAAAAAGGTCAGTATCGCCTGGATTTTTACCAAACTGAAATCTAGGATTAGTCTTCATATTCTTCAAAAATAGTGGCCATTATTTTGGGGTTTGAACGATATTTGTGGAAAATACATTGATTTCTCCATTTTACAAACTTTTAACAAAACAGAGTGTGCAACTTTCAAAAACCTTAATACATGCAGTGAGAGAAGTGTTACACCTTATTCAAGGAATACATCCTGAAAATCTGAGATTGTTACACTACAAAATAGATTTTTGGTAATTTTTTGAAGTTTTCAAGGTTTTTTTTACACTTTTGGAAATAGGCCCCGTCCGCTTCTTTCAATCATTGCCATATTTAATACTTTAGTTCAGGGCTAAAACGAAGGAGGTTTTGCAAAAATCCAATCAGCCATTCTTGCAAAGTAGATTTCTTGACATCACAGCGCCCCCAGTGATGGACGATCCTTAATCGCGGGACACGTGTGCAAAATCTTATTTGGACTATGGCTTATGAAGGACATGTTAAAATCTGTTATGGTTTTAGAATAATCAGCAATTACATTTAGAGCTAGCTAGCTAACAATCACTTATTTTAGCATTACTTTTCGAAAAAGTCAAAATTAAAAAATCTGCCGCGTTAACTTTTTTTATTTGTCCATTACACGGTTATATATGAAGTTTTGTGCGGATCGCACAAAAAATGTAGGAGGAGTTTAACAAGAAAGGTTTAACCTTTGTAGCCATGTAGCGCGAAAACTAGCTGGGAAACGAAAGGTGTGCCAATTCACTTTTTGATGCAGAAACATCCAATAAACAAAGTGCTATCAAGTTTTTGAGTGTAGGACCAGTAGTTTGGTGTTTACAGGCCAAAACGCATTGTCCTTTGTTATAGCGCCCCCTAGTTGTTGAGGGGTCTGAATTTCTGGGTTTGAGTAGAGGCGCACATTTTGTACTTAGATACCTGATTCAATAGGTTCGTTATAAATCCGCTTGGGCTGCACAACGCGTTTTAATTCCGTAATAATAAGAACTAGAACTGCAAGCAGTTATTAACGGGTTCCAAGCCCACGCACCGCCCCCTTTGAGCATGTTCCTGGACTTCAGCATTCAATCCCACAGCATCTGGTGGAAAAACTGGAACATCTGGGCTTCAGCACACCCCTTCACCACTTCCTCACCTCCTGAGCACTGTCGGTCCGGGTCTGACAGACCACCTCTGATGTCATCACCCTCAGCACAGGCTCCCCTCAGGGATGCATCCGGAGCCCCTTGCTGTTTACTCTGATGACACACGACTGCACCCCCAGGTTCACACCCAATCACATTATGAAGTTCGCAGATGACATAAACTCATCAACAGCTCAGCTATGGAGGTGGTTAGCTGGTTAGTTCCTGGGGGTGCACATCACGGTCAACCTCACCTGGCCTGTGAACACCACGTCACTGGTAAAGAGGGCACATAAGCGCTTGTACTTCCTGCAGAGGATGAGGAGAGCCCACCTGTCCCCGCACATTCTCACAACCTTCTACAGAAGTACCATAGAGAGCATTCTAACCAGCTGTCTCTCTGTGTGGTTTGGAGGCGGCAGCACCTCCGACTGGTGGAAAATGAGAGTGGTGGGGACAGCAGAAGGGATCATAGGGGCTCCTCTTTCCTCCATTAAGGAAATTTCATCCCAGCGCTGCATGTCCCCAGCCCATAGCATCAGCGCTGCATGTCCCCAGCCCATAGCATCAACAAATAATATGATTGAACTTGACTTTGTAAAGTGCCTTGAGATGACATGTTTCATGATTTGGCGCTATATAAATAAAATTGAATTGAATTGAATTGAACAGAGACCCTCAAACCCCCACCATGAACTGTTCCCCATATATATATATATATATATATATATATATATATATATATATATATATATATATATATATATATATATATAATGAATGTTCTTCATTTACAGTGACCCTTTAAACCATTAATGCTATTACTCCTTTTCATGACAACTCATAATATATGAATTACATGTTTCCCGTAACTTATACCTTTTTATTCTAAGTTCAACCAAGATATTCTCTTCTTATCCTTGTAGCTTGTAGTGTTAAATAAGACTAAAATCGTTTCATTTGAATCAAGGTATGCAGATGTTGATAGATATATCTATCTATCAGTGACGTGCGGTAGGGTTCATAGCTGGTGAAGCACTGACGTCATCAGTCAGATTTACAAATATATACACTCTACAGAGTAGACTCATTGCAAAGTGCTGAAGGGGACTGGTTGAGCCAAATCAATTAACCAAGAGACATGGAAAAATATTGATTATTTGTTTAAAAAATAAATAAAACTAAATTATTTGTCATTTGATTGGTAGCAGTTTATGAGTTATGATGGATTTCTACATTTGTAACACATTCAAAAACTAACCTACATTACGCACATTTCATTACAAAAACAAAACATGAATAATTATTGCTGTCTTACCTCTACTTAGAAATGAAGTCCAGCTGCACTCTTTCTGAACAAAAATATCGGTCACTTTCCGGTAAAAGTTCTTTTTATCTTCTTCAGTTTTAAAAGTTTCTCAGTCTCAGTGGAGCTCACTGCCAGGGAGGAAAGCCTTCCTTCATCAGTCCTGTTCCAGCTGTATGTTTAGAGTCTTTTTAGTGCTTTACTTGTTTAGCAAAACTCGCTAATAACACATCCATAACTTGCTTTGACTCTACTATTTTGGGATAAGAGCGGTGCCCCTTGAGCGCCCACTGCCTAGAGGCCAAGGAACTGCCGGCCTCACATACAACCAGCTCTTTGGCTTTTATGATCGCCCAGCAGCACACGAAAACACATAGTTTAATGACCAAAACAGAATTCGTAATCCACATATATTAAATTATGGAAAATCAGTTCATCAGTGTTTGAACAATTGAATTTATGATCTAGAGACAGGAAGATGCATTCACGGAATGGAAGTCAGCGCAGTTAACATGGGATTGCGCAATCCCTGGGGAGACCAAGATCGCTGGCTTGGTGGCGCTTCACTATCAAGCACCACCAAGGATTTACGTTTAAAATAGCCAAAAGTCTTCGATTTTAAAGAGAATATCATAAAAAAATAAGGAAATTAGATTAAAAAAACAATTATTATTACAAATGACTGAGTGAATCACAATATATATTGTTATCATTATTCTATATTTTCTTTCTTTCCATGATTGCCTCCCCTGAATGCATGTCATTGCTATCTATAACTATAACCCATAAACTTTGCACAACATTCGCATATTTGCTCATTTTGCATCATTGCATCTCCAACTAGCATTACAAATGCTGTCGAACTCTCAGTTTCTAAATGCATTCTCGCACAAATGCCCTTTGCACAATCAATTCAGTACATACAAATGGTTTTAAAAATCCTTACCTGTACACTGTGACTTTCTCATGCATTGTTTACACTTCAATTGTTTACTTTTAAATCACTGCTGCACCTTATACTGTAATTTAAATTGACTGTAATTTACAAGCTGTATTCTTGCACAAATTGCCCTCTGCACAATCATTTCTGCATATACAAATGTTTTTTAAAAATACACACCTGTACACTGTGACTTCTCCTGATTTGTTTGCATTTCAATTGTTTACTTCAAATCACTGCTGCACCTTATACTGTAATTTATTTTACTGCAATTTACAAGCTGTATGCAACAGAATTTCGTTCTGTACGCACTCTGTGCATACAAAATGACAAATAAAGTTTTCTAATTCTCTCTAAGTCTATCTATCTATCTATCCATATTATATTATAGCGTTACTTTTCGAATAAGTCTGATCCATATCTGAACTATGGATCTTTGCAAATGTTCTTGCCATTACTTCTACTTTTTATTCATTTGTTAATGCTGTTCCTTCTTCATGTTTTAGAACTGGATATGTTCTCTCTGATCTATTTCCCTTCATTTTCTTAATCATTCCCCATACCTCAGCTATAGAAGTTGTTCTGCCTATTGAATCACAAAAATCTCTCCATTTTGTCTTCTTTGCCTTCTAAATAACTTTCCTTGCTTCTGCTTGATCTTTTTTATATTCAATTCAATTTTTTAAATTATGTGTTCTTCTCAAAACTCTAAAAGCTATCCTCCCATTTCAAGTCTCTGCTCCGCTTAGAAAATACACGGGATGTGACGTCACTTCCGGTGATGTGCCCAAATATGGGCATAATGGCCGCCCTGTTCACAGTTCTGGATGGCAGAGCTCTCGATGATGAGAGCTGAATTGATCACAAACTTCATAAATTTCTTAAAATTCAACGGTTTGCTCTAAAATTCTGAAAATATTCATGAATGTCCAAGAGTGTTTCATCTAACGACACGATTTTTTTGATGGTCATTAAAAAAATGGATTCAGAGAAATAAAATATTAAACTTTATAATCTTGTATCATTAATTTTTAAAATCTTGTAAATTGGTCAAAATCGCCTGGATTTTTACCAAACTGAAAGCCATGTCTATTCTGGCTGTGCTTTACAGATAGAGGCCATTTTTATTGGGATTGACCAATATTTGTGGAAAATACATTGATTTCTCCATTTTACAAACTTTGAAAAAAACAGAGTGTGGCACTTTCAAACACTGGAATACATGCAGTGAGAGAATTGTTGCACCTTATTCAAGGAATACATCCTGAAAATCCGAGCTTGTTACACCACACAAGTGATTTTTGGTGAATTTTTGAAGTTTTCCAGTTTTTTTCCACACTTTTGAAAATAGGCCCCGCCCACTTGTTTCAATAAATACCATATTTAATACTTTAGTTAAGGGCAATGTCTGGAAGGGAATGAAGAAGGTTTTGTAAAAATCCGATCAGCCATTCTTGCGTAGTAGATTTCTTGACATCACAGCGCCCCCTAGTGATGGACGATCCTCAAATGCGGGTCACATGTGCAAAATCTTATTTGGACTATGGGTTATGAAGGACATGTCAAAATCTGTTATGGTTTTACAATAATCAGCAATTACATTTAGAGCTAGCTAACAATCACTTATTTTAGCGTTACTTTTCGAAAAAGTCAAAATTCAAAAATCCGCCGCGATAACTTTTTTTATTTGTCCATTATATGGTTATATATGGAGTTTTGTGCGGATTGCACAAAAAATTTAGGAGGAGTTTAACAAGAAAGGTTTAACCTTTGTAGCCATGTAGCGCGAAAACTAGCTGGGAAACGAAGGGTGTGCCAATTCCCTTTATTTTGCAGAATCTTCCAATAAACAAAGTGCCATCAAGTTTTTGAGTGTAGGACCAGTAGTTTGGTGGTTACAGGCATAAACGCATTGTCCTTTATTATAGCGCCCCCTAGTTGTTGAGGGGTCTGAATTTCTGGGTTTGAGTAGGGGCGCACGTTCTGAACTTAGATACCTGATCCAATTGATTCATTACAAATCCGTTTTAATTCCGTAATAATAATAATAAATAATTTAAAAACACGAGAAAAAAAAACAATAGGGTTCTCTGCTCACAGAGCAGACGAACGGCATAGCCGTTCAGCCTGCGCTGCGGGCTTGGAACCCTAATAATTTAAAAACACGAAAAAAACAATAGGGTTCTCTGCTCACAGAGCAGACGAACGGCATAGCCGTTCGCCTGCGCTGCGGGCTTGGAACCCTAATAAATACCCTTCTTTCCTGAGTTAATATACCTCTATTACATGTGCGAAAAAAGTAGGAAGAAGTAAAACTTACACTGCATCACTGAATACGTTACTTTATAACTTAAATCATGTAAACACTTTGTTAATGCTCTTATAAGTAGATTTTTCTCCCTTCTTGTCACCGTTCTTTCCATCAGTGTTCCTATTTTCCTCCGCTCTCATTCAATCTTTTTTCTATCTGTTTTCCTATCTTCTTCCTCTCTCCTCTTGTATCAATCTTACATTATTCGAAAACAGAGACATTATATAATTAAAATCAATTCCAAAAACATTACAATGTACAACATGAAAACTTCCAATTATTATTATTTTTGTTATTATTATCTCATCTGATTAAATACTAAAAATGCTAATTACCACAATATTTGGAGCTGCAAGCAAAAACAACATAATAAATGATTATCTCTTACTTCATCATTCTCAGATCATGCAGATCTTGTTTTCCTGTTACTGACTCCTATTTTTTCATGAGGAACTTTCATATATCCAAACTGAGTAGTAGAAAAGCATACCTAAGCCTTGAAGTTTATGCGCATAAATCAGAATCATAAATCAGCAAAACAACTCATAATACATAAGCAGGTTCTGCCCTTTCGGACCACTTCAACTCCCTGCTCTGCAACATTCGCTTTGCAGCGCCACTTGATGGAACATACCCAGTCTGATGACAGCGTTAGATTTTCCATTGAGAAGTGCTTTTATATGGACAACTGCCTGCTCTTGTGGACCGCCTGAGAGATTTACTATGGCTTTGAGTTACGACAGTGGGCTTGTAATGATCCAGGTGTTCTGCCAACCACAGATCCAGGCTATGTGATCTAGCTTCAGGAGGCAAATGGCTTAGAAGACAAATCCAACCCTTTGGAGACAACACTTGGACTCAGCTGGAATTGGAATACAGACTCCTTGAGCTATAAGCACAGGCCTGTGTCTTATGAGATGCCAACTCTAAGAAATATATATAGGGTTCTAGTTTCACAGTATGAACTTTGGGATATCTGTTAGCCTTTACTACTCGAGCGAAGCTCCTACTCAGACAACTGTGGGATAAGAAGCACGGCTGGGATGACTCAAACCTCCCATCTATACTCCTTCAAGCTTGGGAGGCAGAGCTTCAGTTTCTACCTCACTTTACTCTCCCACGCGCTTATGTACCTGCTAATGCAAACTTAAATGAGGCTACCCATGAAGTACACATCTTCGCAGATTCATCTGAGAAAGCTTACGGAGCAGTTGCATATATGAGGACTGGAGACTGCGCCGGTCAGGTTCACCTCACCTTCATCCTAGCTCGCTCCCATATTGCCCCCAAACGTACCCTTTCTATTGTCCACCTAGAGCTCTGTGGAGCTTTGGTGGCAGCCCAGCTGGCCAGTATCCTGAAGAAAGAATTTACCTTATCTATCTGAAGGATAGCTTTATGGTCTGACTAAACAACTGTCCTCTCCTGGTTGAGCTCGCAGTCCTGCCGCTATAAAGTTTTTGTAGGGGCCAGGATAGCTGAGATAAAGGAGTTAACATAAAACTGTACCTGGCACTATGTAAACTCTGAGAGTAATCCAGCGAATGACTTGACGAGGGGAAAAACTCTGACCGAACTGAAGGTACCAAATCGGTGGTCTAATGGGCCCCATTTGTCAACAGTCCTGACAATGGCCAGAGGAGCCGAGCCCTGGGCCCTGTGTTGATGAAGCTGAGCTCAGAAAGATTGTCTTCTGTGGAACAGCTACCACCTTCACACCTACCTGTCATGATGGAACAGTGCACAAGACTTGGCAGGAGCTCTTGGATGCTACTACTAAAGAACTTCAAGGACAGGTGTTCTCAACATCTCCACTTAGCACTGAAGAGTATCAGGCAGCTGCATAGGCTATTCTTCAGTGGGCTCAACAGGAGTCATGTCCAGAGGAATGTAGATTGCTTGCAGAAGCAAAACCTGTTACATCCAGAAGTCGATTACTTACCCTGGCACCTGAACTGGATACTCCAACAGGCCTCATCAGAGTAGGAGTCGTTTACAAAATATAGAAGGTCTCGATGGCTCTACATTGCATCCTATTGTTCTGGATCCTTCACACCCTTTCACACGCCTTCTCATTCATGACATCAAGCTTTATCATCCAGGTCCTAAACAGGTGTTCACAGAGCTGCGGAGATCTTACTGGATAATGCGTGGAAGAGAGGCGATACGCAAATTCCAGCGAACCTGTCCTGAGTGCCAGCGTTGGAGCGCCCAACCCTCAATCCCCAAGATGGCTGACCTTCCTAACCTGACTCCGCCAGATGGATTTGCTCCGCATATCTGGAAACCTTCCGTTGAAGTAATTTTGGGAAGGGGCGAAAATACTGTTTAGCTGATTGGCCTATGTTGGTGATAGACGGGCCAAATAAACCAATCAGATCAACGAAGCATATGACGTACTAACAGCGACGACGAAAACACAACCACAAGCTCTTGCCGAAACCAGTCGGGAGAAGAGCAAAAACATCTTTTCCTCTGAGAAAAGCCTCTAGAGCAGTGTTTTGCTCTTCTTTCAGTGAAGAAATACTCTGTAATTCCGATAAAACTTGCTCGATAGCTAACGCTAGTTTCATCGGCTGAAGCCGCCATGTTCATGACTGCACTGTCGCGCTTCTCGTTGCGTCACACCTCAACCCGCCTCAAAGCCAACGCTGATTGGACGTTCGTTTGATGAACTGCTCTAAATCTTCTTTAACGGAAAGTAGCTAGACTGATCTGCGAGTGAATCCTTGAAAGCTTGCGAGATCAGGATGGTCTCACAAGGCTATGACCTTCCTGCCTTGTAAGCCTTTAATTTGTGCCTTGTAAGCGTGAATTTGAAGTTGTAGAGAGAGTTCCATTCCAAGTTTTGTATTTGTAGAATTAAAAAAAATTACAAGTACAAATTTTTTTACACCTGTTCAAAGTTTAAATACAAGTACACAAATTCTGTTCTGTGAGTTGCACATCAATAATGTCTCCCATTCAGTTTTGCTAAAGTTGATCTAAAACAAATGGTGCAAAACAAAGTCAAACACATACATTAAAATCTTCAAAAGATATTTTTTTATATTTTTTTCCTTAACATAAGTACAAATCAATAAATACAAATGCACGAATCTGCTGCTGTGAGTTACAAATTCAACTTTACAAGTTACGCCTTCATTTTCACTTTTAACACAAATGTCTCACCGGTAAAAATTATCTGTGACTTGTGGGTAGTACCCTTGATCGGACAGCAGGGGGTGCTGCCTGCTCGGCCAGTCTGTACCAACGCTGCCTTGTTGCCATCCAAGGACCCTGCCCACATATACCTTCGAAGGACGCAGCCAAGTACACCGGGGAAGGACCACTGTCAGTCTCATACCTTAAATCAAGGGGGCGCTAGTAACACTATTTCCTGTACCAGCCGTGTTATAATAATTATAATAATAATATTGCATTTTATTTGACTATGCCTTTCAAACGCCGAAGAACACTTTCAATATTAAAAATTCAAATTAAACAGTGAAGAAATGGCTAAAAAAAGTGTTATGTCATGTGGTATGTCTGTCATGTGGTGTGTCCCTTTTTTATTCTTAAATCTTTCTTAAATCTTATTTTCGGATGTTAAAATTACATTAGTAACAAACAATCTAAAATAAGCAACAATAAGGAATCATTATGGAGATGTATTTACCTATCCTTACACCCTATCAGAAACAAATGTCATAAAACCTATATCAATTTAATAGTTTAGAGACAAATGTACATTTCATTTATCCATCCAATTATCATTGTTTACCTTAATGTCTCATTGGAAACTTTTCCTATAAGGACTCCAGTAAACTGATTAGTGTCCCACTATCTCATTTAGAAATTCCATATCAATTCTACCAATTGCAATTGATTCATAAACTGTGCTCCAAAGACCTTAGATATCCAATTTTTGCAAAACCCAAAGTGATTCATTTCAAACTTTAAATGTAGCTTCCACCTGGAAAGACTCACTCAAAGAAAGTAGGTTTTAGAAAGTTTATTTGACAACAATTAATCTTCGGTGCTCGGACCCCAGCAGTAGATATGGCGCTGGTAACCGCCAGAGAGAATGATCCACTGGGGGTGAGTTTTTTTTACATGAAAACCTTTTTGAATAAAGTCATTGGATACATAAATTAAACTAATGTGTAAATTCTAACCATAATTGTCTTCATCTCACCTGCTCAGCCAATATCCTGATTATGCGCCTCAATCCCAGCCTAACGGCGACGGTCTCATCTCCTCCACCCTTCACAAAGTCCGACTTGATGTGTGCAACTGCTCTTCACCTGAGCTTTCCTCACCCCCACCCGGTCTCCACCTTCGCACAGCATACCTTTAGGTATATTAAAATCTTATGTTTGTGTCATGATTTTGTAACCGGACAATATTTTTCTGTATGTGCTTGCATTATAACAAAAACAAATTGCTTGCTTTATTACAAATTTTTTTTTTATAAATTTTTTATTGATTCCAGTCATTGTTCAAAAAGAATAAGAAACATTGTATTTAACGTTAAAGTTATTAAATTTGCTTCTATTTGAAATTTTTAAAACAAGGTTATCCAATTGTTAAACAATGCTGTTACAATATATTTACAACTACTTTATTGGTCCTACTCTCTTCAAGATATTACAGCCACAATGTAACTTTGTCTGGAAACAACAGCATTTCTATGAAAACCAAATAATGGTAATAATGTAATACATAATATTGAAAGAACACGTCATGAAAAAGAATGACTGCACAAGTAAAAAGGCAATTGTGCTTTAGCAGAAATGATTTAAAATGGCATGTCACAAAAAAACGAACACCAATATATGACAACTGAAATGTGTAAAAGACTGGAAAACAACTAATATTCTCCTTGCATACTGTATTGACATTCAGGGCAGTGTCCAGGTATGCCATCAGAGTAGCAACGAGGGTACTCTCCTCATCTTCCATTTCCAGTGAAGCCCACACAGTCTTTATATTGCCGGTTGCAGGAAGAACACGTTTCAACCACAAAAAGAATCCGATTTTCTGCCTTGAATGATTCTGAAAATTTACCCCAGCTGATCTCACCTGTTAATAAAAAAATAGATTTCATGTAGTTCAAATCTAATTACGCATGTTTTAAGTGAAAAAAGTCAAAGGTCCTTACAATCCATCCAAGCAAAGTGAATCTTCTTCCCGGAACCTGGGTCAGACACAATGGCTTCAAAGCACTTGCATGGCATGCCAAGGTGTGTCTTGGCATGCCAGGGTAGTGGAGAGCGTATTTGTTGCCTACATTTCTTGTGACAAATACAATTCCCACACTTTTTGCCAGCGGGACGAAGCTGAGAAGTTCAAGCATGTAGAGCCGTTTCTTTTCCAGCAGGCTCCCACCACACATCTGCACGACTGCCTGCTGCTTGGAGCAGCTCAGTGCATCTAGCTAGGTGTCACATATAAAACAGTTTGATGTAAAGACTTCTTGTCGCTGATGACTTTATAGTGTGACACCGTGTATGCGGTCGTACAAAAAACTGCATGTACCTCTTAGCGTTGAGTCTGCGGATATTATGGAGGCTCACATATTTAAGGTCACAGTGGAAAAACAATTTTTTTAAAGCGAATCAATCTTTAGTAATTAATATGAGAATCGATTCATAATTGGAAAATCGAATTTTTAACACAGCCCTAAATATGATGGCAAATGGTAGAATACCACTACAGAATGCAAAGTCTGCGTTTAAGCTGTACTGGTTGACTTCACAAGCTGACTTCTGTGTTTGTGACCAGGTATTTTTGATAACTTGGATCGATGTTGTGTGGCCATTGAAGGATTTCTCCACAGCAAAGATTCCTTTGTTGGTGTGATGGCCGCATGTGCAACCACACAACAAATGATTTGGTAATGATTTCATTTAAATAAATGTCATATTTTACTTTAACACATGTCACTTTTTCACTTTGATTTGACATTGGTTAACTATTTGGGTGCACACATTTAGTTGACTCATTTAGTCATTTCTTAATGATAATATGCTTTTCATCTGAGTTGCCAGTTCCTGGGAGGCTGTCATGTGGGTGTGGCCAGTAAAGGAATGGAGTCCCCAGCTGCAAAAGATCTCCATGACAAGGAGGCTTAGTTGGACTCTTCCACTTAGTTTTAGAAGGGGAGTTGGAAATGTTTAGGTTTTTCTATGTGGTTTTGTCTTTTGTAATTAAATTTGGAAAGTTTAATTAATTCCTCTTTCTCATAGGTTGCTGATTTAAGTACTGTACTGATTAGTTTGGTCTTTTGTTGTAGTTTTGTTTAGGTAAATGTATTTTATGTGTCAAAATGGTCTGATCAACCAGTGTATATGTTTCCCTTGTGTGGCAGTTTAAGAGAGGAAGGAGAAAAAGTATGTTCCTGTGTGGTAAATAAATTTTGTTACTATTTTTTCTCAAAGATTTCCCTGTGCTTCTCTGCTTTTTCGGCTCGGTCCCTTACAGTTGGCATCCACATATTGTGATCTAAGATAAAGGTCTCCAGAAATTTTCTCCAAAACGTCTGTGTGTTTTCTTCGTATGTGATTTTTAAAGTTTTTCTTCCTCATTTGCGAATTACATTCGCCACAAGTCACAGTGTCTCTTTTCTTATGTTCACCAGCATGAATGTCTGTAGATTTTTTTTTAAGCAGAAGAGGGGTTGGTTGGACAGCAAACTCTGTAGCTTGTATTTCTTTGTTCGCTTGCTGTTGAACTGCATGTTGTGGAGAAACCCCTGTAGTGACTGCTTCTTGCAATCTTCAAGGATTTGAGCTGATGGACTGATGAGTGCAACATCTCCATCTTGAACAGGTGTAACAGGACATAGAGCTTGTTGGGAAGCTTCAGGAGCACTGTCCAGTGCACTGTGAGTGGAGTGATGTTTTATTATTTGGTCTCGTCTGATCAATGTTATTGGATAGCAACAGTGGAAGTGTGTGTTTGGATGACATTTAAGACCAAATCTAACAATGGTAAACTCTGTAAAAAAAATTACACTTTCATGCCAGAATAGTAATAAAAAATACATGCCTTAACTATTAAAAGATATTACACATATGTGATAATTAATAAATAAAGCTACAAACTTAAAATAATTTTTCCCCAAATTTCATATTTTCAACAGCCTATAATTCCAATTGCAAGAGCATTTTTAATAGTACAGTTAGATGCCCTTACAGTTACAGGAAATGTGATTGTCTTTGAATGTTGTTAGCTTTTCATGTACAGTGTCCTGACAATATTTTTTGTAGCGATATGGTGTTCAATTCATATGCATTTACTGGCTTTTTTTTCCACTGTTGAATGATTCTTTATATAGTTTGTCACAGACTGGCTTTTCGTTGTCTTGTATGAGCAGAATGGACATAAAAACAGTAGTGTACCTGAGGACCTGAGAGGCAGAAGTTCCTCGCTTCATCATTCTTTTCAATGGAATGATGTATATGGAAAAATAACTAAAACATTATCAAAGAACTTAAAAATATAATTTCTATAACTAAATCTTAAATGGGCAGCATCAAGAAATTGAAGTCATATAGCAGCTAGCTGCCATGACATTACTTCTGTACACCCTCTCCTGTGCTCACTTCAGTTACACTCGAAGTGAAAAAAAAACTTGCAATAATAAAGACGTGATTTGGAAGAGGTTACAGTATAGACATTTTTTTAAATATGGTTAACAAAGAGCCAATGGAAAAGAAATATAATGCTAGAATGACCTTGAATGGCGTACGTGTGTCGAGGGCTTAAAAAGACCGGAAAACGGGCCGAGTTGATCGAACGGTAAGCTTTATTTTGTTTTTTTTTCTGCGTGGCAGTCATGGCGTCGTCGGCCGTTTTTTTGTTTGTAATCACCGTCCAGGGATCGGTATATGTTTAATGTTTGTCTTATTTGAAATGTTTTTGAGTAAGCTATCCTGGTAGCAGGGTATCATGTTAGCGCCTGCTACCATGATAGCCTATATGCTATCATGGTAGCAGGCGCTTCATTATTAACATGTCGGCCACCAAAATACTCTTACCTGCTCACTACTTGATGTCGCTGGAATTGGGTCAGGATGTTCTTCGGTTGGGCCCTTTCCTCCAACAAAATGCTTGCTACATATGTAGGCCAACCGCACCGGTGTACCCAGCGCACACATTTCTCCTTGGCAGTCTTGAAGAAAACATCCTTCATATGCGGGCGATCAGCGTACCTCGAGTCGCTGTTGCACGTTCCATAGCAACGATGTTTAAAAACCATGGTCTTAGATTTGTAAAAAGCAGTCGTTTACCGAGTAAAACCAAGGGTAACGCACGTCTCTTTTACAGCGAAACAGCGGCGGACTATTCAAGCTTGCCCTACTGCGTACCACGTGATGTGACGTCATCGTGACGTTACGTTTCTAAAAATAGCTCGCTCGCGGTACGCCATTCAGATTTAGTGTACCCTGCTGTCGGTTCGTGGCCTTTTGAGGCTGGAGTTTCAGTAGGAATGATGACAAAGCGGCAGTATGTGGAAGCAGCAATACATTTATTTGTTGGCAGCAGCATTCACTCTGACAACCAACCTGCAACCAACCTACAACCAACTCGTTTTACAGACACAATCACTGCCTTAAATACCCTCTGCTGATTAAGGGTTAAACCATTCTGCACTAAACAATTTACTATTAACTTTACCTATAAAATACAATATTTACATTATATAAATACACATACACATTCCCACCTATTTTTATAAATATTTTATCTTTTAAACCCACACCTAAAAACTCCTTAAAACAAATGTGCAAAAGTTCCCCCCTGCTTTTCCCATGGTCTCTCCCGGAACCTATAAATGGTGTCTGGACCCCCGGGGAAGCATTTGTCCAAACCCCCTGGAGAGGACATAGAAAACAGGTAAGTCACCAACTTCTAATACTTTGTTTAGTCTCACACTTCTCACAGATTCTACACCACCATTTGCTTAAGTTTCCTGACAGTAGACCTTAGCTCTAAACAACAATTCTTCTTTTCACAGAGCCCACACCATTTCCCAATGAGGAGCAGCTGTGCAGAGCCTGAACAAAAGGCTACATGCTAATTATTAAAATATCCAATAAATATTCAATAAATAGTTAAAACTTCTTGTGTGCAAATGGTTATTTCTGTGCAAAGTCATGCTTAAAGTGCTGTGCAAAACAAAGTGCTAATTAAGGTGCAAGTTTACAGTGCAAAAGTATTCTTAAAGTGCAATACCAGTTACTTTTCCTAAAAACAGTCCCAGTAATGAAGGCCTCTTCATTACATTTCCCCCCTCTTCTTTTCAAAGCACAGTATCTCAATCCTCTGTTATCCTAGATAAACAGTCAGCAACCACATTAGCCTTCCCTGGTTTATACTGAACCGTGAAGTCAAAAGGCTGCAGAGACAGGTACCATCCTGCAATGCGGGTATTGGCATCTCTAATACGTCTTAACCACTGAAGAGCTCGATGGTCGGTCTCCAGAATGAAGTGACGTCCCAGAAGATAATACCTTAGGGCTTCGATGGCCCACTTCATGGCCAAGCATTCTTTTTCCACCGTTGAATATCTTCTCTCCCTCTCAAGCAGCTTCCGACTCAAGAACACCACCGGTCGTCTTTCACCATCCACCTCTTGTTGAAGGACAGCTCCAAGGCCCACTCCTGAAGCATCTTTTTCTTCGTGGTGGGAACTGGGAAGGACTGGATTGCCTCCATCTTTCCAACTTGAGGCTTTATCTTTCCAAAGCCAATGACAAAGCCCAAGTACTCCACTTCCCTCTGGGCTATGGTACACTTTTTAGGGTTAATCGTCAGCCCAGCCAGTCGGATGCAGTGTAGCACCTCCTGTAGATGAGTCACATGCTCCTCCCAAGACTTGCTATACACCACAACGTCATCCAAATATGCCGCAGAAAATGCTGACACATCTCTCAGTACATGATCCATCAAACGTTGAAATGTTGCTGGTGCACCCTGAAGCCCAAATGGCATGACTTTAAATTGGTACATACCAAAAGGTGTTTTAAACCCGGTCAGCTCTCTCACCTCTGGTGCCAAAGCCACTTGCCAGTATCCTTTGCACAGATCCAGAGTCGTGATGAAGTTTGCTGAACCAACTCTCTCCAATAGGTCATCAACCCTGGGCATTGGGTAAGGATCAAAGTTGGACATGGCATTTAAATACCTGAAATCAATACAGAACCTCAGGGAGCCATCTTTCTTTGGGACCAGCACAATTGGGCTGCACCACTCACTAGTGGACTCCTCAATTATTCCCAAATCCATCATCAGTTTTAGTTCTTTTTCCAACACTGGCACCAACCGCTCTGGGATACGATAACTCCTTTGACGGCTTGGTGCATCCTCCTTCAGCCGAATCTTGTGTTGAACCAGTGATGTGAATCCTGGAGTTTCTCGAAAGAGCTGAGGATCCAAGAGAGGTTTTATGGTGCCCTGCTCCATTAGGGACAAATGAGACAGGTCAACTGAAGCACAATCTGACGTGCTAGTTGGGAAAAATTTCTCAGTCACCTCCTCATCCTTAACTGCACGCACAAATAACCCTTGGTGCACAGGCTCCTGTTGGCTATGAAACTCCTTTAACAGGTTGACATGAAATGTCTGATACTTCTTAGCTCTTTCTGGCATGTACAGTTCATACACGACTTTACTCACTTGTCTTGTGATCTCATATGGTCCATGCCATTGTGTCAGCAGCTTGTTGTCACTGGTAGGAAGTAGTAACAGTACCTTCTGTCCCGGAAGGAAAACCCTGTCTCTGGCCTTCTGGTCATACCAGGTCTTTTGGTGCAGTTGAGCTGATCTCTGGTTGTCCTGTGCAAATGATGCCATCTCCTGCAATCTCTCTCTCATATTGATGACATATGCTGCAATATTTTCACCGTCTGACTTGGGGTCTTCCCAGCAGTCCTTCAGCAGATCCAGTGGGCCTCTCACTTGACGCCCATACAACAGTTCAAAGGGTGAAAACCCTGTGGAAACCTGTGGAACCTCCCGATAAGCAAATAACAGGTAGGGAAGCCATTGGTCCCAGTCGGTACCGGTGTCAGAAACAAACTTGCGTAGCATATTTTTGAGAGTCTGATTATATCTCTCCACTAGCCCGTCCGTTTGGGGGTGATAAGGGGTGGTCTTAAGTCCCTTAATCCCTAACAACTTGTAAACCTGCTGCAATAATTTGGACAAAAAATTCGTCCCACAATCTGTAAGAATTTCTCTTGGCATTCCTACTCTAGAAAAAAGCTGCAGGAGACAGTTAGCGACATGACGTGCTTTAATGGACTTGAGTGGAAAGGCCTCAGGGTACCGAGTAGCATAGTCACATACTACCAATATGTAACGATGACCTGCAGAACTCCTTTCTAATGGGCCCACAATATCCATGCCTAGCCTTTCAAAAGGTGTTTCAATGATTGGCAGTGGCTGTAGCTGGGCTCGCGCCACGCCCTTGCTTGAAGTCAACTGACACTTTTCACAGGAGCTACAAAACTTAGAAATCCGAGTATACATTCCTGGCCAACTAAAACACCTGCTGATTCTACTCAGTGTCTTGTGAAAAGCCATATGACCTGCCCAGGGAATTGAATGTCCCAGCTCCATAACTTTGAGTCTAAATTGCTGTGGGAGGGCTAAAGCTTCTGACATTCCCCTCTTCTGATACAAGATGCCCCCTTTAATTACAAAAACAGTGTCTTCCAGGAAGTTTACCTGGCCGTGAGGAGTTCCCTCCACCCCTGTCACCTTTTCAAACCAGGGCTTTAGAGTAGGATCCTCCTTCTGGAGTGCCCCTATATCTGAGGGAATGTCAAAATCAAAGAGGTTGGATGGTTTAGCCAACTGTGCTGTCCCCTCACTACCTGCACCTTTAAACTTATCCCTTCTTTTCTGAGCTCTAGACTTCTTTGTCTTTCCCAGCTCTGCTTCCAGAGATTCACCAAAAAAAGGCAGCTCTTCAAGATCTCCCCTTGCACTTTGTGCTCTTGTTACTACATGACAGTGTTTTAGGTGTCCCCCAGCTAGCCCTTGAGTTTTATCCACTGAAATCTGCGAGTTTGTGTCACTGAACCCTTGGGTATCATACTCTAACTGGTGTAGAAGGTCAAAGAGCGTGGGGATATCATTTCCAAGAATAACTGAATATGGTAAAGAGGGAACTACAGCTACCTGTACCAGGTATGTTTGACCTCCCACTGTCAAATACACCTCAGCTGTAGGATAAACGTGTTCATCTCCATGTACACAACTTATTTTAGCCCCCACCCCACTAAGTTTCTCTTCTGAGATCAAACTCTTATGCACCAGAGACTGGACGCACCCAGAATCAAGTAAAGCTTCTTCCTTCTGTCCATTAATCAGAACTGGAACAGTGCAAACTTTCTTTTCTGCCATCTCTCCAGCTGGTCTTGGAACTGAACACAAAAGTGAGGGCTTTGATTTAAGGATAGGGCAAAAGTGTTGTGTATGGCCAAAATTATTACAGTTATAACATCTTACATCTTGGACTGAGGATTTGGAAAATGACTTCTTAACATTCTGTCTTTGGGAAGGGAGATGCCTTAAACTTGAAATATTTCTAGGCTGAACTTGACCAGAGCCCTGTTCACCCCCAATGGACTTACTTGGTTGGGCATAGTGGGTCTCTCGGCCAAAGTAGGTGCTCTTGCTCCCCTTCCTGGCGGATGTGAAGACCTCTGCAAGGCTGGCTGCTTCTTTTGCCGTCTTCGGGTCACGCTCACGTATCCAAATCTCCAATTCTGGATTAACCATTCTCAAAAACTGCTCCAAAATTATCTGCTCAGATATTTCTTGCACAGTAGATTTTTCAGGTTTAACCCATCTTGAAAACAAGTCTTTCAGTCTTACATAAAGTTCACGTGGCGTCTCACCTGGTTCAACCTTCAGGGATCTGAAGCGGCGTCGATACGTGTCAGCAGTGATCTCATACTTGGCTAGAATTGCTTCTTTCACCTTGTCATAGTTCTCAGAGTCTGCAATATCCATGAGAACGTAGGCTGTGCGAGCTTTTCCTGTCAATAGGGGGACGAGGCGAACCGCCCACTCATCTCTGGACCAACGACACACCTGGGCCATCCTCTCGAACGTTGTCAGAAAATGTTCAATGTCGTCCTCCAAGGATAAGGGAATAAACTTTGGCTCCATTGTGGACCTGGAACCATGGGCCACCTGGACGTCACCCCGATCAACTTCATGGACCTCAGATGTGGTGGGGGAATGTTGTGCTTCTGATAGGTCAGGTTTGTCAAGTATAGAATTTACTTGAAGTTGAATTTGTTGAAACTGGTGTTGCATGCTTTTCCACCTTTGCTCCTGACGAACGAAGTCCTTCTCCAACTTCTGGTCTCTGGCAGCTTGAGAATGCACCAGAGATTTCACCAGCACTGCCAACTCCTCCAACTTGTCCCCAGGGTTGGTTACTGTCATGGCTTCCAGATCAGTTGAAGCTCCAACTCCATCATCAGGCACCTCCTCTTGGCCTGGCTTTTTTCCACCTCTTGTCATCATTTTCCCACTGCAGCGTGACAAATCCCACTCCTGACACCACTTGTCGGTTCGTGGCCTTTTGAGGCTGGAGTTTCAGCAGGAATGATGACAAAGCGGCAGTATGTGGAAGCAGCAATACATTTATTTGTTGGCAGCAGCATTCACTCTGACAACCAACCTGCAACCAACCTACAACCAACTCGTTTTACAGACACAATCACTGCCTTAAATACCCTCTGCTGATTAAGGGTTAAACCATTCTGCACTAAACAATTTACTATTAACTTTACCTATAAAATACAATATTTACATTATATAAATACACATACACATTCCCACCTATTTTTATAAATATTTTATCTTTTAAACCCACACCTAAAAACCCCTTAAAACAAATGTGCAAAAGTTCCCCCCTGCTTTTCCCATGGTCTCTCCCGGAACCTATAAATGGTGTCTGGACCCCCAGGGAAGCATTTGTCCAAACCCCCTGGAGAGGACATAGAAAACAGGTAAGTCACCAACTTCTAATACTTTGTTTAGTCTCACACTTCTCACAGATTCTACACCACCATTTGCTTAAGTTTCCTGACAGTAGACCTTAGCTCTAAACAACAATTCTTCTTTTCACAGAGCCCACACCATTTCCCAATGAGGAGCAGCTGTGCAGAGCCTGAACAAAAGGCTACATGCTAATTATTAAAATATCCAATAAATATTCAATAAATAGTTAAAACTTCTTGTGTGCAAATGGTTATTTCTGTGCAAAGTCATGCTTAAAGTGCTGTGCAAAACAAAGTGCTAATTAAGGTGCAAGTTTACAGTGCAAAAGTATTCTTAAAGTGCAATACCAGTTACTTTTCCTAAAAACAGTCCCAGTAATGAAGGCCTCTTCATTACACCTGCATAAACTCCAAATTCTAAAAATCTTGAAATCATTGTTATATTACTGTATTTTAACCTGGTAAAATCCCATTGAGTTTAAAAACACATTTGTTATGAGAATATAGCCAATGCATTAAATAGTCAATTAGTTAATAAGAAAATGTGGATTTGAATTTTTTTTTTTTTTTTTTTTTTTTTTACAAGAAAGCAGTGTCAATTCAGTGAGTGGTAGTAGTGCTGCAAGGGCTTCTGCTGGCATGCAGGTGGTGAACAGCAGCAAGGACTCAGAGCAGAACCTTATGAGAGGACAAACCACACCTACAGGTTCAAAGGTTATGCTGGCGTGGCCTGGGATGGTCTGACATTCCCGGCTTGAATCATAGTCCCAGTCCGCCCCTGCTGCCAGCAGCCCATGGCTTGTCCTCATGTGTGCCTGCTGTCATGGAGGCGGAATCAGTTAGGAGGGGGGAAGGGGGGGGGTTGCAGCCTCAACGTCGACGCTGCAACGGCGCTGCGCAGCGGTGTTGCGCAGAGATTCACTGGCGATGTAGGATTACGGCAAAACGGAGAAATCTCCCCCGGAGTCTGACCAATAAGGTGCATATTGCCGTTTTATCCTGTGCACATGTCAGATGTCGTCATTGGGAGAACACCAACGCACTGCTCTGACAAAAAAATGGACAAGCACAAGCTGGGTTTGATGCGGTAAGACGTGAAGCTTCATTAATATTTGTGCTGTAGCCCACCGTGATGTGTGCGGCGACTTATCACATGAGCAACTGCGGCATTCGCTTCTTCTTGGTGCCGAGTGATGTATTTGTTAAGTGATGAGTAATGAAGGAATCGAGCTGTTGCAAAACTGCACCAATCATCTCCAAAGCGTTTGCAGCATGCAGTGGGGTTAGCGGCGTGAGAATGCAGTAAAGCATGTTCCCATCCTCGAACACTGACATCATCCTCATCATGATCCTGGCTTCGGGCTGCAGCTCTCCATGCAGCACTCAGCGTAGCGTTTGCCAGTTCAATGCGACGGCTCAATTTTATTTTATTTCAGAGAATGTTGGCCATCAACACGAATTGTGGCAATTCTTTAGAGGCTGGGTCGGTGCTTTCGTTTCTTTTCTTGAAATAACGGACAGAACACTGGTGAAAGCTTCGATTCTGGAGACCAGGGCCACACGGAAATCTTAAACATTAAATCGGGGCAGTATCCAGTGATGTTCTCCAATTCAATACGACAACATATTATATGCGGGTTTAATTAATGCAACCCATGTTAAAAAGTGCGCAAACAATAAATCTTCTAAATGTATCTAATTCTTTTACTAAGATGTGCAGGTGTCCCACCCAGTGGCGTCTCTAGCATAAGTTAAGTGGGTCACAAAAACTCAACACTAATTAGCAGCAACAATTTTGTTTTTGTGATATATACAACCTGACTTTGATCAATGTTAAATTAAACAGATACATCAGCATAAACCAACACACTAGACAATCCATTTTATATAAGCTAAATGTAATTAAATGTTTATACTTAAAATCGTAAATAAAGGCTTACTCATATTGTTCATTTATTGAACAGAAAAGATTCACATCAATCCTTCAATGAGCTAGCAAGGACAACCAACACTAGATTAATATTTGATTTTAGCTTACATTTTCCTATGTTTTCTTTTGTTTATATTTTCCTACATTTTATTTTTTTCCCCAAAGCTGTCTACCGAGAGCGTGTTGGGCATGGGCACTGCAATTTTAGATATTCACTATTTAAACAAACGTAGGTGGGCTGGCCACAATATCAAGGTGCTTCAAGAGGATTTAGCCTACTGAGCTTGTAAGTTTTCTGGCAGACTTAGATAGACACAAATGTTTCTCACAGAATGTTATTGGGAAGGGAATCAGTGATTTTTTTTTTCCATATTGCTCTATAATGAACGATCATGTTCCACTGATTAATTGGATTGCAAATATAGAGCTCCACTGCGGGGCCAGGCCCCACTTGCCCAAATGCGGAGATGCCACAGGTCCCACCAGATAACAAAATGCTTTAAATATAGAACAGAAATACACGGTAAATACAATCAAGTAACACTACACATTTATATCAAAAGTTAAATGGACACCATGAAACAATAAAAAGCGGGGGGGGGGGGGGATACAAAAAAAAAATAACGGACAAAACCTTGAATTAACCCGTTTGTTCGTCAGCAGAGAGGGAAGTTAAATCTTTGAAATATTGCATCAGGGGGTTCCATTGTTGGTAAAACTTTTCTGTTGCATATTTAATCTTTTCCCATTGTAGAAATTACATTGTATCATGTAGCCAAGATGTCGGAGATGGTGGTGTCCTACTCTTCTACAATAGCAGTACTTTGAGTCGAACAATGAGTGAAGTAAATGAAAGAACATCTCTTTGTTTAGATGAAAGTTTCATGGTAAGTTTGGGTATACCAAATATAGCAATAACAGGGGATGACTCAATTTCATGTCCCAGTATTTCTGAAACAGTCTTAAAGTAGGACTTCCAAAAAGCCTCCAGCCTTGGACACATCCAGATCATGTGTGAGAGATCACAAGGGGTCTATGAACATCTATCAGACAAATCCCAGGTATTTGGATATATCTTTGCCAGCTTAGCTTTAAAATAGGGTGCTTTGTGAACCACTTTGAATTTTATCAGCTGACATTTTGCACTGGATGAACAGTACTTTATCCCTCCCAGTGCTGCACACCACCAGTCTTCACTTAGAGGAACACCCAGTTCTGACTCACAAGCTGTTCTAATCCTGTCCAAGGCAGGAGGAAAATCCGGTTCAAATAAACTGTAGAAAAATAAAATGTTATGTTTAGACTTTTTAGTAAGTGGGCGAAGAAGATCAATGCCAGCTAAAATTTAGCTAAAAATCCACTGACTTGTATAAAACAGCTGCTGTCCTTTCTTTCTAGCAATAGCTAGGACTTGTTCTTTCTGCTGAAAGCGCAAAAAACAGACAATAACTGGTCCTGGTTTCTCATTTTCCGCTGTTTTGGCCCATATAGCTCTGTGCACCCTGTCTAATTTAGGCAGGTCTACAAATGTCGCGTCCTGCAGCAGATCCACAAAAAATTGCAACATAAAAGCCATCGGTGCCTGGCCTTCCTGCCCCTACGGTAAAAAACACATGCTGTGCCTGTAAGTGATGACACTGTTGCCAGAAACTCAAATAAAGAATATCAATTTTATATATATATATATATATATATATATATATATATATATATATATATATATATATATATATATATAATACTATTTGAGACATCCATCCATCTATTGTCTTCCACTTATCCTGGGTCGGGTCGTGGGGGTAGCAGCTTCAGTAGGGAGGACAGACGTCCATCTCCCCAGCCACTTGGGCCTGCTCATCCAGGGGAATCCCAAGTCGTTCCTAGGCCAGCTGAGAGACATTGTCCCTCCAGTGTGTCCTGGGTCTCCCTCTGGGTCTCCTCCAAGTGGGACATATGCCCGGAACACTTAACCAGGGAGGCGTCCAGGAGGCATCCTAACCAGATACCCGAGCGACCTCAACTGGTTCCTTTCGACATGGAGGAACAGCGGCTCTACTCTTGAGTTCCCCCCAGATGACTGAGCTCCGCACCCTATCTCTAAGGGAGAGCCCAGACACACTATGGAGAAAACTCATTTTGGCTGCTTGTTTCCAGGATCTCGTTCTTTCGGTCATAACCCAAAGCTCATGACCATAGATGAGGGTAGGAACGTAGATCGACCGGTAAATCGAGAGCTTCGCCTTTTGGCTCTTTTCTCTCTTCACCACAACGGATCGGTACAGCGCCCGCTTCACAGCAGATGCCGCACCAGTCCGCCTGTCGATCTCCCGCTCCATCTTCCCCTCATTCGTGAACAAGACCCCAAGATACTTGAACTCCTCCACTAGGGGTAGCACATCCTCCCCAACCCAGAGGAGGCATTCTACCATTTTCCGGTTCAAGACCATGGTCTCGGATTTGGAGGCACTGATTCTCATCCCGGCCGCTTCGCACTCAGCTGTGAACCACTCTACTGAGAGCTGTATATCACGCCCTGATGAAGCCAATAGGACCACATCATTCGCGAATAGCAGAGACGCAATCCTAAGGCCACCAAATGGATCCTCTCAACACCTTGGGTGCGCCTAGAAATTCTGTCCAAAAAAGTTATGGAACAGAATCGGTGACATAGGGCAACCTTGGCGGAGTCCAACTCTCACCAGAAACGAGTCCGACTTACTGCCGGCAATGTGGACCAGACTCTGACACCGGTCACAGAGACCTGACAGCCCTTATTAAAGGGCCCGGTACTCCATACTCCCGGAGTACCCCCCACAGGATCCCTCAACGGACCTTGTCGAATGTCTTCTCCAGATCCACAAAGCACATGTAGACTGGTTGGGCAAACTCCCGTGCCCCCTCCAGGATCCTGCTGAAGGTGTAGAGCTGATCCAGTGTTCCACGGCCAGGACGAAAACCACACTGCTCTTCCTGAATCTGAGATTCGACTATCCCACGGACCCTCCTTTCCAGAACCCCGGAATAGACCTTCCCAGGGAGGCTTAAGAGTGTGATTCCTCTGTAGTTGAAACACACCCTCCGGTGCCCCTTTTTAAATAGGGGGACCACCACTCCCGTCTGCCAATCCAGGGGAACTGCCACCGATGTCCATGCAATGCTGCAGAGCCACATTAACCAACACAGCCCCACAACATCCAGAATGTCATCCACCCCCGAGGCCTTGCCACCGAGGAGCTTTTTAACAACCTCGGCAACCTCAGCACCAGAGATGGGAGGACCCAACCCAGTGTCCTCAGGCTCTGCTTCCGCAGTAGAAGATGTGTTGGTGGGATTAAGGAGGTCTTCGAAGTATTCCACCCACCGACGCACAACGTCCCAAGTCAAGGTCAGCAGCACACCACCCCCACTATAAACAGTGTTGGTATTGCACTGTTTCCCCCTCCTGAGATGCCGGATAGTGGACCATAATCGCTTCGAAGATGTACGGAAGTCTTTCTCCATGGCCTCTCCGAACTCTTCCCACACCCAAGTTTTTGCCTCGGTGACCAGCCAAGCCGCCTGCCACTTTGACTGCCGGCACACATCAGCTGCTTCCGGAGTCCCACAGGCCAATAAAGCCCGATAGGACTCGTTTTTCAGCTCGACGACTTCCCTCACTGCCGGTGTCCACCAGCGTTTTCGAGGGTTGCCGCCGCGACATGCACCAACAACCTTGCAACCACAGCTTCGACTTGCCGCTTCAACAATAGAGGCGCGGAAAATGGTCCATTCAGACTCAGTGTCCCTCGCCTCCCTCGGGACGTGTTCAAAGCTCTCCCAGAGGTGAGAGTTAAAGCTTCACCTCAGGGGGGACTCTGCCAGACATTCCCAGCAGACCCTCATAATACGTTTGGGCCTGCCAGGTCTGACTGTCTTCCTCCCCCTCCATCAGAGCCAGCTCACCACCAGGTAGTGGTCGGTGAAAAGCTCTGACCCTCTCTTTACCCGAGCATCCAAGACATACGGCAGCAGATAAGATGAAACAACAACAAAGTCGATCATTTAACTACGGCCTAGGGTGTCCTGGTGCCAAGAGCACATGTGGACACCCTTATGCTTGAACATGGTGTTCGTGTTTTACAATTCATGACGAGCACAGAAGTCCAACAACAGAACACCACTCGAGTTCAGATCAGGTAGGCCGTTCCTCCCAACCACGCTCCTCCAGGTCCCACTGTCATTGCCCATGTTAGCGTTGAAGTACCCCAGCAAATGAGGGAGTCTTGAGGAGGGGCACTCTCTAGTATCCCCTCCAAGGACTCCAAAAAGGGTGGGTAATCCAAACTGCTATTTGGTGCATAAGCTCAAAAAAAAAAAAGTCAGAACCCGTCCCCCCACACATATGCGGAGGGAGGCCACCCTCTCATTCACCGGGGTGAACCCCAACGTGCAGGCACTGAGATGAGGGGCAACAAGTATGCCCACGCCAGCTCGGCGCCTCTCACCAGCCTCTCACCCATGTCTCCTCTTCGGGAGACATGGGTAAAAGCCTGGTCACCAGGCGCTCGCCAACATGCCCCACCTCCAGGCCTGGCTCCCAAGTGGGGCCCCGGTGACCCGCGTCTGGGCAAGGGAACACAATGTCCATTTATGTAATTCATCATAAGGGGCTTTTTGGGCTGCTCTTTGTCTGGTCCCTCAACTAGGACCTGTTTGCCTTGGGTGACCCTACTAGGGGCATAAAGCCCCTGACAGCATAGCTCCTAGGGTCATTGGGACACTCAAACCCCTCCACCATGGTAAGGTGGCAGCCCAGGGAGGGGTGTGTGTATATATATACACTCCTGATCAAAATCTTAAGACCAGTCAAAAAATTGCAAGAATTTGCATTTTGCACTATTGGATCTTAAGAAGGTTCTAAGTAGAGCTTCACAATGTTAAAAGGACAAATCAGTGCAAGAGACAAGAACATTTGAGCAGGGAATTGTCTGAAAACTGCATTTATACTCAAACATGATTTTTTCAGCTGATCAAAAGTTTAAGACCATAGCTCAAAAAAACCCGAAAACCCCCCAAAACAGAAATCAAAATGTCCAAAAAAAGGACTCAGTAATGAGTAGCTCCACCATTCTTGTTGATGACTTCAAACAATCGTTTAGGCATGCTCAATGCCAGTGTTTCCAGGAGGCTAGTGGGAACGTTGCTCCAAGTGTTGAAGATGGCTTCACGAAGGGCATCCATTATCTGGAACTGATGTCCATTTTTGTAAACTTCCCTTGCCATCCATCCCCAAATGTTCTCAATTGGGTTTAGATCCGGGGAACATGCAGGATGGTCCAAAAGAGTGATGTTATTCTCTTGGAAGAACTCCTTTGTCAGGCGGGCATTGTGAACTGCAGCATTGTCCTGTTGAAAAACCCAATCATTACCACACAGACGAGGGCCCTCAGTCATGAGGGATGCCCGCTGCAACATCTCCACATAGCCAGCTGCTGTTTGACGCCCCTGCACAACCTGAAGCTCCATTGTTCCATTGAAGGAAAACGCACCCCAAATCATGATGGCGCCCCCACCACTGTGCCGTGTAGAAAACATCTCAGGTGGGATCTCCCTGTCATGCCAGTAACTTTGGAAGCCATCAGGAGCATCAAGGTTACATTTTTTCTCATCAGAGAAGACAACTTTCTTCCACCTTTCAATGTCCCATGTTTGGTGCATCCTTGCAAAGTCCAAACGGGCAATTCTGTGGCGTTGAAGAAGACGTGGCCTTTGAAGACGTTTTTTGTTTCTGAAGCCCTTCTCTCGCAGTCTGATGGTTATTGGGCTGCAGTCAGCACCAGTAATGGCCTTAATTTGGGTAGAGGATCGTCCCGTGTCTTGACGGACAGCCAATCGGATCCTGCGGCTCAGAGCTGGGGAAATTTTTTGGGGTCTACCACTTGACTTTTTTGTTCCATAACCCTCAGGATCATTTAAAAAATGCAAAATGACTGTCTTACTGCGTCCAACCTCAGCAGCGATGGCACGTTGTGAGAGGCCTTGCTTATGCAGCTCAACAATCCTACCACGTTCAAAGTCAGTGAGCTTTTTTGCTTTTGCCATCAGGAGGTCTTGACAGTATAAAGACTTCACAGAAAATGACATGGAATCCAGATGTTTGCACAGCTTTTGGCTTTTAAAGACTATGGTCTTAAACTTTTGATCAGCTGAAAAAATCATGTTTGAGTATATGTATATGTGTATGTGTATATATATGTGTATGTGTATATATATGTATATGTGTATGTATATGTGTGTATATATGTATATGTGTATGTGTATATATATATGTATATGTGTATGTGTGTATGTGTCTGTCTCTCTCTCTCTCTCTCTCTGTCTCTCTCTCTCTCTGTCTCTGTGTCTCTCTGTGTGGTGTGTCTCTCTCTCTCTCTCTCTCTCTCTCTCTCTCTCTCTCTCTCTCTCTCTCTCTCTCTCTCTCTCTCTCTCTCTTCGTGCTGTCCCCGGCTTCCCCCTTTTCCTCTCGCTTCCTCGCCTCCTGTCGCTCGTTTCCCTCGCTACTTCCTCCCCTTAATCGCTATTTTAATCCTTTTATTTCTGAAAGTGTAATAGCCTGTTTGGGCAT
>NW_023397221.1:0-10000 GCF_011125445.2 Fundulus heteroclitus | reverse complement strand
ACGATGGCCGAGAGGCTTACTGCGAGAGTGTCTAGGATCCGCCAAGGGGAGGGTGTAAGAACGGACTCAGTGTACAGCTCCTAGTGGTGGCGCGTCAAAGTGTCGGTGGACTGAGCGGCAGGCAGGTTGAAGGAGAATGAGTGGGACCCGATCAGAGTGGCAGGTGAGAATGGGCTGTCAGCTGGGGCACCAGGAGGGAGTTCCTTCGGTAGGACTTGGTTCCGGATTTCTCGAGATCAAGGGGAAACCTCGGAGCGGGATCCGAAGTAGCGGCAGACAATAGGACAAGGTTAGAGACTTCACAGGAACGAGGGAGCACTTTGTAGCGGGTTCTGAAACTGAGGCAACCACTCAAGGTTAACACTCTGGCGGTGTCCAGCTGACAGCCCGCTAAATACTCCACCGCCACGGCGTCGAACGAGGATTAGCTGTGGGGCCGGCAGCAGCCTCACTGGCACTGCCCACTGAGTCCTGACAATATATATATATATATATATATATATATATATATATATATATATATATATATATATATATATATATATATATATATATGAGGCAAACAGGCAATGAGCAAGGGTTACCTTTTATTTCTTTTTTTAGCATTCAGGAGAGTAACAGATAACAGATAATTAGGCAGTAGGGTGTAACCGATGATGGGCCAGTTCCTGTGTTGAGGATCAGATGTACTGTGATGTTTCCCTACCCTCACCTCCTGGCGTCTTTTGGTGAGGAAGTCACCGATCCAGGAGCAGAGTGGTGTGGATAATCCCATGTTGTGGAGTTTCAGAGCCAGCATGTGTGGTAGCACGTTGTTGAATGCTGAGCTGAAGTCCATGAAGAGCATCCTAACATAGGTGTTGGGCTGCTGCAAATGAGTCAGAGCTGAGTGCAGTGCTAACGAGACAACGTTAGGAACAGGTAGGAACCGTGGCGAACTGCAGCGAGAGGTTAAAGATGTCTAGAAAGAGTCCTACTAGCTGTTTCGCACACGATTTAAGTGTCTGGGCTGACACCATGTCTGGACCTGCGGCCTTGTCGGTGTTTACCTTTGTCAGGGAAGAGGTCACTTGATGGAGCTGCAGGACGAGAGGGTGATGGTGCTCCTCTGGCTGCGGAAGATGTTCATGCTCCCTGCTGCTTGGAGAGTCAAAGCGTGCGATGATGCTGTTTAAGGTCTCAGGGAGAGCTGGGTCATTGCTTAGCCGCTGGTCGCTGCACTTGTAGTCCGTGATGCTTCTGATGCCTCTCGACATTTTGCGTGGATTGTTGCTGCTGAAGTGGTCCTCGATGTGCTGCTTGTACCTTTGATTGGCTTTCTGAATTCCTTTTTTAAGTTTGATTCCAGCCAAGTCTGTCTTCAGATCTGAACACCGCACCGAGCTGTCCACCCATGGTTTCTGGTTAGGAAACACTGATTGTCTTTGTGGGTAGGACAGCATCAGTGCAGAAGTGTAAATAGGAAAGCACAGATGATGTGTAGCTATTTAAGGCAGCACACTCTTTAAATATTCACCAGTCAGTGTTTCCAAAACAGTCCCATAGAGCTGAGCAAGCCTCTTCTGTCCAAACCTGAATGGTTTTTATTGCCGGTTTGGTTCTGCAGATCAGTGGCTTGTAGGCAAGAATCAGGTCCACAGAGATGTGATCTGATGAATCAAAATGTGGGGCTGCAGCAGCTTTGTATGCTCCTGGGATGTTACAGTAAACTTGATCTAATGTATTATTGTCTCTGGGGGGGGGATCTATGGAACTTGGGGATTACAACCTTTAAATCAAGATTGTCAAAGTCCTCAGCAATTATTATTGCAGTTTAATAAACAATTGTTTCAGAAATAGAAGGATGTTAAAATAAAAAGAAATATTTATAGTGGAGTAAAAACATGCTTTAAAAATGTTGTGGTGTAAATCAGTATGAAACAAAAAATAACAAAATATTTTAAAAATGTTGGTGTGAATAAATATGAAACAATAAAAAAGGTTGCAGTGGAAATACGGAACTAAAAAAAACACCACTTGCAATAAATACACAAACACAAAATAAAGACTTAAATAAAAATGTATAACAGAAAAGTAGTGGGTTAAAAATAAGTCAGCATAAAAGTAAGAAGAAAGTAAAAAATAAAAGTGAAAGTTAAGATATATATTTTTTGTTGAAGAAATATCTTCTTTTTATTATTTCGTCACATTTAATGGCACACAAATGTATATTATTAGCTACTTTTCCAAGCAATTTTATATTATTAAGTATTTCTGTATGTATTTTTATATTATGGTAGGATTGGTCCTCAACAGTGGTCAGTGATGGTGCACGCACAATTTGTTAGGATTATTTGACTTTGAGCTTTGAGCTCATTTGCAGGAAGGAAATTTCCAAATGTAATCAGAGCTATGACTGCACTAATTGATATAATCCAGCTCAACTCAGGATTCCGTTATACTATCAAAACAAGAATAATTATTCTCATTATATTAGTTGTGCAATTACATGCTTTCAACTTATTTACTCTTTAATCAGATAACCCCTGGACTGTCAGGTATTTCCTGGTGAATATGAGCCTAATTTGGCTTTCACATTAGAACAATAGGTGAATGAGGGATTCAAGCCCTTGCATCCTCTATCAGCAAACTCTGCACACATATACAATAAATAAGTAAAAACTTCTCCTAAAATATAAGAATTTATTAACAGAAATAAATATCCATCCAGTGACCACAATTAATAATGTTTACCTGAATATTTCAATCAGCACCTCTTCTTTACTACGCTACTGAAACCTAAGTTAAACTACCAAGCAAAATTAAGATCAAAGAAACTAAAGCACTATGTACACACGAAAATAACAAAAGGACAAATAAAAATTGCTGATAACCATTAATATAAAAATGATTCAATGAATCCTAGACCTCGTCTGCGTTGTAGTTTTAACCTTATTTCGGTTTCTGTTCCAGCTGTTTCTTCCATTTCAGGAAGACAACTCAATTCTGTCTCCTCCTACCTGTCGCACTCAGAATAGCTGTGGAAGAACCTCAGTAGTGACTGATAGGGAAAGAGGCAGAAAGAACGTTTGGAGGTTAAAGACAAAACAAACGTAGCAAAGCACCATTTTATATGCAGTTAGTCATTACTGAAGCAAGAATAAATCTTTTTGAGCAAATGAAAAACAGTTCCACTCTGTCCCGTCTCCTGTCTCTCCTACGGGGCGCACTCAAAGCAGCTGTGGGCTTCTACACCCCTCACTAGCGGCTGACAGAGAGTGAAGTAGAAATAACCTATGGAGTTTTTTTTACTGTTGCTTAAAAAAGCATAATTTCACATGCAGTTATTCACTTTTGAAGCAACAATAAACTGTGAACAAACGAAAAAACAAAAAAAAAAAATTGTAAGCAATTATTAACGGGTTCCAAGCCCACCACGCCCCGCCCCCTTGAGCATGTTCCTGGATTTCAGTTCAACGTTCAACACCATCATCCTACAGCATCTGGTGGAAAAACTGGAACATCTGGGCTTCAGCACACCCCTTTGCAGCTGGCTGATAGACTTCCTCACCTCCTGGCCTCCAAAGTAAAAAAATCTTGGTGTTATTTTTGACCAAGATATGTCATTTCAATCCCATATTAAACAGGTTTCTAGAGTTTCCTTTTTCATCTCCGGAATATCGCCAAAATTAGAAACATTCTGTCCAGGAGCGATGCTGAAAACTAGTCCATCTATTTGTTACTTCAAGGCTGGTCTATTGTAATTCTTTACTATCAGGAAGTCCACAAAATGCAGTTCAAAGTCTTCAGCTCTATAAAGCCCTTAATAATCAAGCCCCATCATATATCAGAGCTCTGATGACCTTCTCAGAGCACTTTGCTCTCGACTTCAGGTCTACTGGTGGTTCCTAGAGTCTCTAAAAGTAGAATGGGAGGCAGATCCTTTAGCTATCAGGCTCCTCTCCTGTGGAACCAACTCCTAGTTTTGGTCCGTGAAGCAGACACCCTGTCTACTTTTAAGACTAGACTTAAAACTTTCCCTTCTGACAAAGCTTATAATTAGAGTGGCTTATGTTACACTGAGCTATCTATATAGTTATGCTGCTTAGGCTACTGGAGGACATCAGGGCCTATATTTCTATATATTGCCAACCCCCGCTCGTCAGCTGCCAGAAGGGAGATGGGGAAAATGGCAGCACCCAGCCCCTTTTGAATGAATGGTCTGTGTGTGTAAAAATCCATCTATAATCAAATGCTGCAATCTAGAGGAATTTTTAAATGAATTCCCTACATGGCCACAGTTTCATTTATTTCACGTAAGAAAAATTTATTAAAATTCAGCGGTTTGCTCTAATATTATGAAAATACTCATGGATGTCCAAGAGGGCTTTATCTACTTACGTGATTTTTTAAATGCCCATTGAAAAAAGCGTTTGAGAGAAATAAAATATTAAACTTTATAGTCTTGCACATGTGAATTTCAATGTCTTGTAAATAAGTCAAAATCGCCTGGATTTTTACCAAACTGAAATCTCTGTTTAGTCTGCATGTGCTTTACAAATAGAGGCCATTTTTTTGGTGATTGAACAATATTTGTGGAAAATACATTGATTTCTGCATTTTACAAAACTTTTAAAAAATCAACTTTCAAAAACCTCAATACATGCAGTGAGAGAACTGTTACACCTTATTCAAGGAATACATCCTGAAAATCTGAGATCGTTACACAACAAAATAGATTTTTGGCAATTTTTTGAAGTTTTCAAATTTTTTTTCACACTTTTGGAAATAGGCCCCGCCCACTTGTTTCAATCATTACCATATTTAATACTTTAGTTCAGGGCCATGACTGGAAGGGGATGAAGAAGGTTTTGTAAAAGTCCGATCAGCCATTCTTGGGTAGTAGATTTCTTGACATCACAGCGCCCCCTAGTGATGAACGATCCTCAAACTCGGGTCACGTGTGCAAAATTTTATTTGGACTATGGGTTATGAAGGACATGTTAAATCTGTTATGGTTTTTAGAATAATCAGCAATTACATTTAGAGTTAGCTAGCTAACAATCACTTATTTTAGCATTACTTTTCAAAGAAGTAAAAATTCAAAAATCCGCCGTGCCAACTTTTTTTATTTGTCCATTACACGGTTATATATGGAGTTTTGCGCGGATTGCACAAAACATTTAGGAGGAGTTTAACAAGAAAGGTTTAACCTTTGTAGCTATGTTGCGCGAAAACCAGCTGGGAAACGAAGGGTGTGCCAATTCCATTTATTTTTCAGAATCATCCAATAAACAAAGTGATACATACAGACTTGTTATCAGTGTATCAACCATCCAGACCGTTAAGGTCTTCTGGCTCAACCCTACTCTGCATACCTAGAACCAGAACCAAACACGGAGAAGCAGCATTTAGTTTCTATGCTCCACTTATCTGCAACAGACTTCCAGAAAACTGTAAAGGTGCGGAAAGCCTGAGTTCCTTTAAATCAAGATTAAAAACACATTTGTTTAGGATTGCCATCAACTGTTCTAGTTAACTGAAACACCACTAGTTTTTATGTTCTATTTTCAATCTACATTTTATTCCTACTTGCTTTTATTCTGTTTTATTTTGCTATATTTTAATCATGTAAAGCACTTTGCATTGTCTTTGTACTGAATTGTGCTATATACATAAATGTGCCTTGCCTTGCCTTGCCTTGCCTCTGAACAGCAATGTTAAAGTCAGTTAATCAAAAATAACATGAAAAAGTTCTGCAGACTTTGAGGATTTTTGGTTTTGATAAACTCCTTGGAATGAATCTTCCTCAGAAAAACAAAATTTACCATGATCATCTGGGTCAGTTTACTCTGTAAAGTCAGACTGTTTTGATGGTTTTTGGAGGTTTGCATCAAACAAATAGAATATGTGAAAACAGCACAAACATACATCTTATTCTAACAGCAATTTATAGGATGAGTCCTAGTTCTGTATTACACTCCTCATTGTTGCATTTCATTCATTGTAATTTTTTCTTTGTTTTAATTCCTGTTAAAATCTGTTGTCTTTGTTAATTTTCTCAACAGGTGAAACATAGATAGACAGATAGATAAATAGACACAGACAGATATATAGATAGATAGATAGATAGATAGATAGATAGATAGATAGCTTTTCCTCTCACTTATTGCAACGGTTTCCAAAACATAACAATTCAGAAGTTATTTTTGTGATAAAGAGAGATACATTGATAACTATTGTATTAGTGTGCATGTGTGGAGCACCACAAAGCATTTGCACTTAGGGCCATATATGTGTGTATATATATATAATATACACACATATATGTATATCTGCTGTTGTGTGTGTATATATATATATATATATATATATATATATATATATATATATATATATATATATATATATATATATATATATATATATATGTATGTACAGTGGGGAGAACAAGTATTTGATACACTGTTTATTTTCCAGGTTTTCCCACTTGCAAAGCTTGAAGAAGACTGTATTTTTTTTCATAGGTACTCTTCAACTGTGAGTGATGGAATCTAAAACAAAAATGCAGGAAAATACAATGTATGATTTTTAAATAATGAATTTCCATTTTATTGTGTGAAATAAGTATTTGATCATCTATCAACCAGTAAGAATTTTGGCTCTCACAGACATGTTACAACTGAGGCAGTCAGATCACAATAAGGGAAAAACAAGAAACCAATCCAAAAATCAGTCCAGGGTCAAAAAACAGAAAAATCAAAAATAGCAAGAGTGTCCAAACCAGAATCCAAAAGCAGCATCCAAGAACAGGTCTAAGGTTGGCAACAAATAAACTAAGCAGCAGGACTGGGAACAGATGAGCACTACTAGACAGGAACAGAATCAGATCAGGTAAACAGGAATTAAGCAACAGAATGGCTCAGAATGCTGGAACAAAATAAAAAGGATCAACAGTTAACTATAAATGCTGGATCAGACTCACCAAAAACAAGAGCTGACGAACTGGCACTGATGACTGACTGAACAGGAATTATATAGAGCTGAGACCAGGTGAAATCCGGTAAAAGGTAATTGCAGGAGGGGTGGAGCAGAGCAGGTGTGTAAAGAGAACAATCAACTCAGCCATCAGTGCCCAGTTCCCAACGGAAAACAGAAGCAAGCTAGAAACCAAAACAGAAAAACATGGCAGACAGTAATAAAACTGATCACATACACAACATACCAAATAACCCCCAGAGCCTACACTGTGGCCCAAAACAAACTAAGACAGTTAAGTGGCCTGGCAGGTAAACCAACCTAAAAGCTTACAGAACCCTGACTGATAACAAAAACAACACAATCAAACCATAACAAAAACCTCAAATCATTACAGAACCCCTCCCTCAAGGGTGGATTCCAGGACACCCTTAAAAACGAGTCCAAAACAAAAACCAACCCAGACCGGGTGTGGTGGAGGGAGGTTACTGGACGGAGGGTCAGAGTGGAAAAAAAAAAACAACAACCCAAACAGGGTAAACTAAAACTAAGGAATATCCCCGAGTACAAGTCCTGGCGTGACAGGCAGTCTGGCAGATGTCCCAGAGGATGACCCTGGCGGGTGTCAGGTGCTCTGCGGGCGTCAGCGAGGACGACCCCGGCGGGTCAGGTGCTCTGGCGGGGCGTCCGCGAGGACGACCCGCGCGGGTTCAGGTGCTCTGGCGGGCGTCCGCGAGGACAACCCCGGCGGGTCAGGTGCTCTGGCGGGCGTCCGAGAGGACGACCCCGGCGGGTCAGGTGCTCTGGCGGGCGTCCGCGAGGACGACCCCCGGCGGGGTCCATAATGGCCAGTTCGTTACTGTAATGATTCAGACGTGGACCCAGTATTCAGCCAGACAAATAGAGTGCCGACAGAAGATATTTATTTTGGACCAGGAACCAAACAAACTGAGGCAGTCAGATCACAATAAGGGAAAAAACAAGAAACCAATCCAAAAATCAGTCCAGGGTCAAAAAACAGAAAAATCAAAAATAGCAAGAGTGTCCAAACCAGAATCCAAAAGCAGCATCCAAGCACAGGTCTAAGGTTGGCAACAAATAAACTAAGCAGCAGGACTGGGAACAGATGAGCACTACTAGACAGGAACAGAATCAGATCAGGTAAACAGGAATTAAGCAAAGAATGGCTCAGAATGCTGGAACAAAATAAAAAGGATCAACAGTTAACTATAAATGCTGCGATCAGACTCACCAAAAACAAGAGCTGACGAACTGGCACTGATTGACTGACTGAACAGGAATTATATAGAGCTGAGACCAGGTGAATCCAGTAAAAGGTAATTGCAGGAGGGCTGGAGCAGAGCAGGTGTGTAAAGAGAAACAATCAACTCAGCCATCAGTGCCCAGTTCCCAACAGAAAACAGAAGCAAGCTAGAAACCAACAAGAAAAAATGGCAGACAGTAAATAAAACTGATCACATACACAACATACCAAAAACCCCAGAGCCCACACTGTGGCCCAAAACAAATAAGACAGTTAAGTGGCCTGGCAGGTAAACCAACCTAAAAGCTTACAGAACCCTGACTGATAACAAAAACAACACAATCAAACCATAACAAAAACTCAAATCATTACATCTTCTTTAAGAAGCCCTCCTGTTCTCCACTCATTACCTGTATTAACTGCACCTGTTTGAACTCGTTACCTGTGTAAAAGACACCTGTCCACACACTCAATCAATCAGACTCAGCATCTCCACAATGCCCAAGACCAGAGAGCTCTGTAAGGACATCAGGGATAAAATTGTAGACCTGCAACAAGGCTGGGATGGGCTACAGGACAATAGGCAAGCAGCTTGGTGAGAAGGAAACAAACAGTTGGTGCAATTATTCCAAAATGGAAGAAATACAAAATAACGGAAAATCTCCCTCGGGTCTGGGGTGCCATGCAAGATCTCACCTTGTGGAGCATCATTGATCTTGAGGAAGGTGAGGGACATGAGCCCAGAAGAAATACACGGCAGGACCTGGTCAATGACCTGAATAGAGCTGGGACCACAGTCTCAAAGAAAACAATCAGTAAACACTCTACGCGTCAAGGATTAAAATCATGCAGTGCACGCAAGGTGCCCTTCCTCAAGCCAACGCATGTCAAAAGCCCATCTGATTGTTGCAAATTACCATCTGAATGATCCAAAGGAGGAATGGGAGAAGGTCATCGTGGTCTGATGAGACAAAAATAGAACTTTTTGGTTTTAACACTCCACTCGTCATGTTTGGAGGCAAGAAGAATGATGAGTACAACCCCAAGAACACCACCCAACCGTGAATGTGTGAAGCATGGCGGTGGAACATTATTCTTTGGGGATGCTTGTCTGCAAAGGGGGACAGGATGACTGCACCATATTGTGGGAAGGATGGATGGGACTATGTATCGTGAAATTTTGGCCAACAACCCTCCTTCCCTCAGTAAGAGCACTGAAGAGGGTTCGTTGGCTTGGTCTTCCAGCATGATAACGACCCAAAACACACAGCCAGGGCAAACTAAAGAGGTTGCTCCGTAGGAAACATCTTAAGGTCCTGGAGTGGCCTAGCCAGTCTCCAGACCTGATCCAATAGAAAATCTTTGGAGGGAGCTTAAAGTCCGTGGGCCCAGCGACAGCTCCGAAACCTGGAGGCTCTGGAGGAGATCTGTATGGAGGAGTGGGCCAAAATCCCTGCTGCAGTGTGTGCAAACCTGGTCAAGAACTACAGGAAACGTCTGATCTCTGTAATTGCAAACAAAGGTTTCTGTACCAAATATTAAGTTTCATTTTTCTGGTGTATCAAATACTTATTTCACACAATAAAATGGAAATTAATTATTTAGAAATCATACATTGTATTTTTCTGGATTTTTGTTTTAGATTCCATCACTCACAGTTGAAGAGTACCTATGATAAAAATTACAGTCTTCTTCAAGCTTTGCAAGTGGGAAAACCTGGAAAATCAACAGTGTATCAAATACTTGTTCTCCCAACTGTATGTATATGTGTGTGTGTGT
>NW_023397220.1:0-53393 GCF_011125445.2 Fundulus heteroclitus | reverse complement strand
TTTGCGATGAAAAAAACAGAAAAAAGGGGAAGAAGCCCGAGACCGGAGCAACTCTGCTGGAGACACCTGAGGAGCCTGAAGGTGAAAAACAGGTTGCTCCCAGCAGCAGATGACAGGCAGGTTGGCCGAGGCTTAGATCAGTTTTTTTTTTTAAGACAGGCTAGGGTCATTCACTGGAGGACAGAGACAAGCAGACCGATCTGAAGGGCTTGGAAAGGTTCTTGGTGAATAGATCAGTCCATGTCATGTCCAGAAAACTGAAGATGAAGTAGATGTCCAACAAGAGCTTGGCAAGTAAGGAGTAATATGTGGAATGTGTTCAAAGTCAGAATATGTAATCAGGCCTGCAAAAATGCAGGACATCTACTGACACATGGCTTTCTGTAATCTAGCACTGTCTGTCTGCAGGAGTCCAGTATATAGAGGTAGAGGAACAGGTGAAGGAGATGAGCTTGCTTGCACTGCCGCAGAAGGTGGCTCACGGGTGCATAAGCAGATGGTTAATAACTGTTGTGCAGGAGGAGTGTGGCAGCATCCAGACAAACAGGTCAGAACATGACACATAGAGGGCAATCATACTTACTCATAGTGACTTTCTGAAGTCACATATTCTGTGAACCGCAAATACAAAAAAATATAGCAGCTCTTTTCAGAGATAGTTAAGTGATGCTCTCCTGTTCCGATCCAAATACCAGGCTCACCATTTTCTTATTTAAAAAAGTAATAAACCTCCTGCTGTGAGAATATTATAATTTTGTCATTTATGCAAGAAAAACACAGCAAATTTCTGAAAGCTGCCATTCCAAGTAAGATTGATGGTGAGGGTGATAAAACTGGAGATCATTCCACACATGAGGAGGATATTTTGGAAAAGCAGTTTTGTCTTAATTGGTATGGGACCTTAGGACCATGTGTTATATACACTGTAATCATATTTGAGCAGACTGAAGATCTAATGGAGTGTTGTGCCCATCAGTGCTTTACCAAGAAAAAAAAAACATTCTTATCAGCTATAATAATGTCCAGTTGGCCTATTCTTAAAGTTAACTATGGTTAATCACTGCTTTCGTGACTTAGATGTCAAATAAAAGGTATTATGTAAAAAAAAAAGTTTTGACTTGTAGGATTATCAAAATAATATCTCATTATAAACAAACAAACAAAAATGATTCAAAGTTACACATTTTTTGTCAAAATTAATATAAACTGCTCATTCAAATTTGTCAGAATTGGCAAAAATCTTCCATCCGCAGCGCTGCAATATCAGCAAGACCTTCAGCCACTTCCCTCGCTGCCACAATCAAAACAATGATCTGCTGCTGGAAGCTTGAATATTTGCCAACATGTTGCGTACAGCTAGAAGAAAACATATGCAACCCTTCTTGGCTGACAAGGCAAACACAAAAGTGTTGTTCTGAGGCACTTTACCTATGAGGAAATGCCAAATAACATCATGTTAGCAACCTTAAGGCTAATGCTACGATACTGATGTTTGAGAACCGCTTCAAGTCAGTCAAGATCCTGTATCTGCAGAAGTTAAGACGTGGTGTCTTGTCAACGAGTGATGGTAGGATAGAACGAGAGATGTACATATGGCTTATGGCTGCATCTGCTGTAATGAGGGTGCTGCTCAGTAAAGAGCATAGCCAAAAACCAAAGCTCCCGATTTACTGATCCGTCTACATTTCAACCCTCACCTTTGGTCTTGAGGTATGGATCATGATCGTGGATCCAAGCAGCCGAAATGAGCTTCCTTCGGAGTGTAGCCAGGCTCAGCCTTAGAGATAAGGTGAGGAGCTATGTTATCTGGTGGGAGCTCAAAGTAGAGCCACTGGTTCTCTGCATTGAAAGCAGCCAGTTGAGGTGGTTTGGGCCTCTGATTGTGATGCCCCCCGGATGCTTCCCTTTGGGGATGTTCTGGGTGCAACTAAATTAAATTAGGCATCACTAGGCACAGCTGTGAGTCCTCAATTATTGTAAATTTCTTCCAACTTAATATTCGTAGAATATGCATCAAAAGGCATTATTGGTATACGTCACCTTGGTGCCTTGAGGCAAAATTAAGATAATCTACAAAGGATTAAACCGCATCTTATTCTGATTAGCCTCTCTTTATTTGATTTGTAGTTAAATCAAATTTCACATCCATTGGACACTGACTTTAGAAGTGATGTGCAAAAACAGCTGTAGTAGTACAAACACAGGCCACGTTTGCATCAGATTTGGTGATCAAAAGTCTCTTCTTCATGGGTTTTCTGTGAAAGAAATATCTAAATAACAGTTAATCTAAAACTCAGCTAGTTGTTGGTTAATAAAATCTGAAAAAAAGACAAAGTAAAGCAAAACATCAATCTTGTTGGTTTTTTCTGTGAGAACAGTTTCAAACGGGATTGTGCATTAATATTTTGACATACCTAGATCGAAATCCGGCATTTAACATTTTGGACCAGTTCTGCTCAGGTAGAATAAAGAACCAAACAACTAGAGTGTGCTGATTAAATGGTTTTGATAAAATCATAAATATTTTACTGTATATCTAATAAAGTCAGATTCAAGGAAGGTAGTTATTTTTCAGTACCTAACATTACTGTCAGTATTGTCAAACAAAGTTATTGTTACTCATGACAATCCAGGTCGAAGGGATCTACTCAAGTACTATGACCTTGCTAATTTGTACGCCAGTAGCTCACTATATTTACATACAAAGGTTTTGTGATTATATGTTAATGCCCTGGTGGCTTATTATATTTTATTTCTAAGTTTTACACATAGATTTTGCTCTACGTGTTAGTAAAAAAGTGTTTTTTGTGTATATTTACAACAACAAGACCATGTAACCGGAAGTACGATATTGCGCATGCGCACAATTAGTAAACAAAGAGAAGCAATGGGGCCCACAGACATATATACAACACTATAATGATCTTATAATGATGTCATAATGACATTATAATGAATACAGCACTGGTGGCTCAAGTGTGGGCCACCAGAATTAACACAGATTCCTCTATAAGTGTCATAACGTTTTCAGAATAACTGAATGCCAGTCCGGTTGCCTCCGATGTAAGCCTGGTTGATGTTGCCACGACCCGAATAACTGAGAATTTGCACAGGCATGTTATAATGAATAAATACAATCATAAGTATATGTTCATTCTTATCTGTGAAAGGTGATGCCAGTAGCATCTGTAGATCAGTAGATCTGGTTTGTACTATGAATCGTTTGGTACAGTTCCACACAGCGCATGAATAAGGCATCTTCACCGAATCGCTCCACTATACCACTTCCAATATGGCGGCAACGTTGATGTGCAATTGAGCACTCAACGAGGTGCCTAGGTATATATGTCTGTGATGGAGCCGAGCGAGGCAGCATAATCCAGCTGAGGTGTGAAAATAAAAATGTTGAGTAACCCTAAGTGACTGTAGATCGGGTTGGTCTTTGACCACAGCGAGCTGTCACTTTACTGCAAGGCATTCCAAGACAGTCTACTGGCTGTGTCTACTGTCGCCATCTTGCTTTCTGATAGTTCTGCGGTACCTCCGGCAGATGACCCAACAATGTCAATGTCTGCTGATCGCGCCCACTGCAAAGTTCTTTTCAGGCTTAAATGGGACTAAGTAAACACTATTAGGACAAACACTTGATTTGTATTGTTTTATTTGAGGATGAATATTTGTTTTTTTGTATTTTCTTTTTATGGTCAAAATACAGTATGTAACTAGGCCCCTTTAACATCAGCTACAGATACTCAACGATAATGGAAGGCCAACTCCCAATGAAAATCCTAATCATTGCTCAGGCACATTTAAAAGTTGAAGATTACCCGAGCAGACCTTGGTTTCTAAAATTATCAGAAAAACTCTAAAGGGACACAAACAGAAATGTATTCTTCCAGATGAAATACTCAGACAAAACAAATGTGATTTGACCTCTGGAAAACAGTAGAGCTGCATATCTGTGTGCGCTTGAAAAAATCTGTGCATTATATTCACCACTTGAGTCACGGTTCATTGTTTCTTGGCTCCAAGAATATTTTCTGCATTAAAGTATTTTCTGACTGCATTGCTGTATAAGTGTTTTGTTATGTCTTTCAGTAGGAAAATATGTATAAAGGGAATAAGTGGAAAAATTTGCTGTTGTCAGACATGCCATGGAACATTGCTCCTGATTATGAAATATTGTTCTAACTTGGTCCAAAAATCAATATCATTGTGTCTCGTGGTCTGCCTCTCCCTCCCCTATCTTTTTCTTTGTCCTCCTTTCAACGTAGGGAAGTAAGCCTTATTATAATTCACTTCTTAATTACCAGGGAACCGAGGCTAAGTGAAGTCTCTGTAAATACTAAAGTGGTTAATTTAGTCTCTCTCTGCGTTTATCTCCTCTGGTTATCTAGTCGACCCTTAAAACAGCTTGGCCCCCATTAAAGTATCCGAGTTTGGCAAAGTCTGCGGTGCACCGGAGCGACAGGTCATCTGAAGATGTGACTCCTTGGTCTATAATGTCGACCACTGAAGTGGGACATACTTTATTGATAGAGATTGTAATTAACTGGCTGTGTGGAGACAAAGGAAATTGCACATTCATCACATCAAATTGGCTCAGGGGGCTTATAGCACGGGCCTGATAATGGCTCTCCTCATGCCTTAGCCGTGACCAGAGTACAGACAGCTAAAAGTGTTATGTTTGTATGTAAGCAATCCCATTTTGGATTTAGGCAAACAAACACTTGTTAGTGTGCTGATGCAAAAACACCAGCAGGCGTTAATACTAAGATCAGACTCCGCTTTGTTTGGACTTTTTTTTAAATGATTAGTGTGTCGGATTAGCTTTGAGAGGCATGAATTATTGGCATGACTGTACGGTGGTTAATGATGCCACCCCAGAGCACCAACTGATGTTTGTCTTTGTGATCACAGCGTCATTAATGAAAGAAAGATACAAGGTAAGCCTGTATCTGTGGGGCTTTAATATGCACTCACAGCAGGTAAAGGTGCAGCTACAGGTGTGATTTAATGGATTAATTTTCCCAACTGGCGGGTAATGCTGTTACACAGATTTCTTAGATGCTAAACAAAGCCAGACTCTTTTTTTTTTTTATCACATCACACTACACCTAATGGTCCTGCAATGGGTTATCAATGAAATCAACATAAAAATTATATTATTAATAAGCTTTTTATCTCCACAGATTACTTTCTGTCATCTTTTCTCTTGTACTCTTATCAAAATTACTATGATAATTGGATCATGTTCCAGGAACAGGCTGCTTTTACTCCATGTCGAAGTTTGGCAGCTTTTTCTACCTTGTCCATTTCACAAAACGGTCCACGGTTTAACTTTATTTTGACGGTTTAATTGTTTGAAAATTCTTTATTATAATTTGTTTATTATTTTTTTGCTTAGTTTATTCATCATGGCATAAAATGGATCTGTTTATTGCTAGTTTGTGTCTACTGTATCGTCTGTTAAAGGGGTCTAATGACGTATTTTGCCCATGAAAAGAAAACACAAAAAAAACTTAAAATAAAATAATATAGAATGCATACAAAACATCTATGACTCTTTTCTCTGATCTCGGGGGACTTTAACCATGTATTTTTGTCCTCCACCTTCCCCACCATTAAACAGTGCATTACCTGCAAAACTAGAGAGAAAAATTGTGGACTTACTGTATGTAAATTGCAAAGAGGCACACAGCTCCGCATCCCTCCCTCCCCTGGGCTCCTCCAACCACAATTTAGTGTACCTCCAGCCTGTGTGCAAGCCTCTTGTGCACATAGAACCATTGTAACACATACAGTGAGGAGATGGTCAGAGGAGGCAGAAGAAGCCCTGAGAGACTGCTTCAGCTCCGCTATGTGGGATGAGCCGTGTGATCCTCATGGGGAAGACATAGATGAAATAACAGTCCATCACACATTGCATCAACTTCTGCGTGGACTCTACTATGCCCATTATAAATGTTAGGTGCTTCTCCAACAGCAAGCCCTGGATAAACCTTGAGATAAAATCCTTGCTGGGGGAGAAGGAAATAATGAAGAGGTGAGAGAGATGTACAGAAATAGGCTGAGAAGGAAGATCAGAGAAAGATAAAACAGCTACAAAGAAGAAAGTGGAGGTGCAGCTGCAGGACAGCAACATCAGTGAGGTTTGGAAAAGCCTAAAAACAATTTCAGGTCACAAACAGAATGCCCAGGATGTAGGTGACTTGAGATGGGTGAATGATCTGAATCAGCACTTTCTGAGGTTTGACCAACCAGCCCCCAACCCAGACTAACAAGATGCGAGCACTGTCGTTCTGGACGTCCACTCATTTTTCCACTCAGAACTGTACACCTCTCAGCTCTCAGCTATCCTTCACCCCCTCTGATTCAGATGACTCCATGAATGAACTCCTATCTGCTGCCCTGTTCTTCTCAATGCTCCAAGTGAGGAAAATTCTGCAGAATACCAAACTGAGGAAGGCTGCATGTCCAGATGACATCAGCTCCAAGCCCCTGAGGTGCTGCATGGATGAACTGTGTGGCATCATGGGGTACATCTTTAACATCAGACTGAAGCAGGGGAGAGTATGACAGCTGTGGAACACCTCCTGCGTGGTACCAGTGCCCAAAGACCTCAACAGCTACAGGCCGGTAGCGCTACCATTGCAACTGATGAAGACCTGAAGATGAAGATCATCTACCTGGAAAATCCTGGAAGCACAATCAGGATCATGTTGTTTGATCTCTCCAGCGTTTTCAACACCATCCAACCCCAACTCCTGTAATACAGCCTGGGGCGGTCAGCGGTGGACCACCACCTGTCCCAGTGGATACTCGACTACCTCACTATTCGACTGCAGTATATGAAGACACAGGTGTTGTGTCTTTGACAAGTTGATCTGCAACACAGGAGCACCACAGGGAACTCTGCTGGGACTGTTTCGTTTCACCCGCTACACCACACACTTCTCCATCAGCTCACCAGCTTGCCACCTTCAGAAGTTCCCTGATGACTCTGCCATAGTACTGTAGGTCTCCTCACAGATGAGGACGAGTCACAGTACAGATGATGGATCTAGAGCTTTGTAGAATGGTGCCAGCAGAACCACCTCATGTTAAATGCAGGGGAAAACAAAGGAGCTGGTGGCGGACTTTCACAGATGCGGACCCACCTCTCTGACATGGGTGAACATCCCGGGAACTGATGTTAAGATAGTGGACTCTTGCAAGTACCTGGGTGTTCACCTGAACAATAAACTGGACTGGAGTCACAACACTAATGCTCTTGAAAAGAATGGTTAGAGCAGAATTTACCTGCTGAGGAGGCTGATGTCTTTAGTAGTGCAGGGGGTGCTCCTGAAGACCTTCTTTAACTCTGTGGTGACATGAGCCATCTTCTGTGGTGCGGTCTGTTGGAGCAGCAGCCTATCACTGGCTGAAAAGAAGGGGCTGGATAAACTCATTTGGAGGGCCAGCTCTGTCCTGGGATGCTCCTGGAGCCAATGCAGGTAGTGGGAGACAGAAGGACTGTAAGAAAAATAACATCACTGATGGACAATGTCTCCCATCCCATGCATGGAGCTGTTGCAGAGCTGGAGAGCTCTTTCAGTGACAGACTGCTGCATCCCAGATTCTCATAGGAACATTTCCACAAATCGTTCCTTCCAGCTGCTGTCAGACTTCATATTCTCTGCTGCTCCCAACAGACTCAATAACTGTTTACATCATGCTAATGGTTGCACAGATTCTAATGTCATCATGAATAGTTTCTCCCAGATACTAAGGTAAACCTGCACATGCCTTGGCTACTTCAAGAATCTGCTGTACTATCGTGCATCCTACATATTATCTCACCTTTTGTAGGCTGGAGTTTATTTTCCCCTGTTAAACTTGAATACGTAATCTTTGTTTACCTGAGTATGTAATATTATAAATAATTGTGCAATTTTTACTCTAGTATTTACTTTTTATTCTTGGCATTTCTTTAGAACTAACTTTAGACTAGACTAGCTTGTTACTTTTTCATTCCTAATCGCGCAACTCTTTATGTCTTCAGCACTGTCACTGCCAAATTTACCATGGAGGGACAATAAAGGAATTTCTTATGTTGTCTTATATACACCAAGCGTTTACTTGTACTTTTTGAGCCTTAAAAAACTTTGAAACATTGTTGTACTATTTGTCGGCAGTACAGTAGAACTATCAGAAAACAAGATGGCCACAGTCCACGCATGTACTGTAAGAGCCAGTAGACTGATCTGCAATGCCTCGCAGTGAAGTGACAGCTCGGCACGATCGAAGACTAACCCCATCTACAGGGTTAGGGTTGGTTAATTGTACTTTCACACCTCTGCTGGCTGTTGCTGACTCGTTCGGCTCCATTGCTTCTCCTTCTGTATTCATTGTGCACATCCATAATGTCCTACTTCCGGTCATGTGGTCTTGTTATTGTAAATATATACAAAAGTGCTTCGTAAACTAACCAATTGAGCAAGTAAAAAATGCAAAACACAAAAATAAAATATAATAAGCCAACAGGGCACAATAATTTAATTGTAAAACCTTTGTATGCAACCAGAGAGCTAATGGCATAGAAACTTGTCAAGTCATAGTACGTGACAAGGCCACTTTAACTGTTTTAGAGGATGGCTACTCAACACGTGAGTGTCAACTCCCCATTGACTGCAATAGAGACATAAAAAAGATAAAAATAAAATCAATTGTTCAAGGTATATATTATTTTTTTTTAATCTGGTGTTCTCTTTTTTTAAACGGTTTTGAGTAATTGCCCATATGGGCAATATTAAAACTTCCATATATTGATTAACTAACATATATTGATTAAGTATTTTTATAACAAATCATTAGATCTCTTGAACTTTGAAAAGAAAAAAAAAGATGAATTTAGATTAACCGAATAATTTCAAATATCTAAATGAAAAAAAAACAGCCACTAAAGAACTTAAAAAATAATAAAATAACCTCTAACTAACTATATCTCTTTTTCTAACAGATTAATTAAAGCAGTTTACTACCTGGGCTGGGTCTGAAGGAAAGACACAATCTAAACAAGTACAAAAAAACTTTTGATTTGATTAATTTTAATGTATCGAGTATTGAGCTAGTTGTCTGCTGCTGTAGGAGAAAATAATCCATCTTTCTTTCAGCAGTTTTTTTATACAAGTTTAAAAGATCAAAGCTGTCGAGCTGGTAACCCCATCTCTTCCCTTTATTATGCTGATTTAATGTATATGGATCATTAGGGGTATCCAACAACATTGTTTACAAAATTGTTAATTATTTTCTGATAAAAAAGAAATGCATAGTCTGTGTGATGTTTTTAGGAACCATTTTTAGCATAGATTTGATTTAATATAAGATAATTCAAAGCCTTTTTTGTATTCAGTTTTATCCTCCACTTCAAATTAAAAGCCATTTTAGAAATTCAGCATTCAAGTGTAAAATGTAGTCAGTTACTTTGTAATGTATTACATTAACAGGTAGTAGGTAATACATTAAAAAGGGTGAATGAAAGAGAATAGAAATTGGGACCAGTCTCCCCCTTTCCTCATCTACTTTGATGCTTATTTAATAAACATGGTGATAAAGACGCCTTTGTTAGAACAAATCTTACACTCTCCTAAACAAAAAACATCAATGCTATTTGTCCAGTTTGAAAAACCGCTGTTTAAGATGGAAAATTGAACTGTTATTTGCCTTTTACATTGTTGTTGGAAAACGGTTTTCAATTGTCTTTTAAAGATTCACTTAAGAACTTTAGATCTGGGAAGAATCTATTATTCCACAATTATCACCGTTTGTTAAAACTGTGTCTTCATTGTAAAAAGTTCGAAGCTTTACAGCATGAATTTTATTGTGGAATTAGCCTTTCAAGGTACCTTGATTCAGTAAAATGAGATATTTGTTGGTTTTATGTGTGAACATCAATGCTCGTCTGTTTCCGTCCCTCCCTTTCTCCACTTTAGATAACAGATAATATTCAAACACATTATGTTTCAGGAAGGAAATGTGGTCTGTATATGGGCTATGTTTATGATGTACACAAATTAGGTCAAATACTGACACAAAGTGTGACATGTGCACATGCAGCAGTATTTAAAATTTTTGCTGACCGCCCCATTTTAAACACAGTTCTTCCATTTGAAGTAAAGACTAGTTACTACTTTATAGCCGGCTTGTAGTTTCAGAAGACAAGGTTTATATATATATATATATATATATATATATATATATATATATATATATATATATATATATATATATATATATATATATATATATATATATATATATATATATATATATATATATTTGTTCTTCTCGTGTCTGCGTTCACTACCAAACACTTTAGAACTGATGTGTTTATTGCTATAAAAAAAATTAATTTTTATCTGTGTGCATAATTTGACTGTTTATTCCTTCTCTACTGCTTCTGTTTTCCCCCATTATTCCTCTATTGTTTGTTTTAGATGTGGCAAAAATTTCTTGACCTCTGAAAAGGAAAGAACACATTTTCTAAATGTCTGCCAGAAAGAGGGTGGATCTGAGTTAGAGTTGTCCCAGACTTCCCTGAGAGCTGCTATTTCATAGGTGGTTGAATCTGATAAGAGCTTTGCAGCTTATGTAAGCTCCTCATTGACAGCTTGATAACTACTATGCACTCTCTTCCATTTTTGTCAACTCCATCTCTCCTCTTTCTGAAATTCACTGTACAACCTCTCCTGCACTTACTCCTTTACTTTGCCTGCTGCTATTTTGTTGTTGTTGTTCTTATCCGGTTGTTCTTCTGCTACACCAACATATCTCCTTCATTTTCCATTACCGTTTTTCCCCTTCACCTCTTTCCTGTCTGCAGTGGTTCTGTTGGACACAACAACAGTACTGGGAGAACTGGACTGGAAAACCTTTCCCGTCAATGGGGTGAGTGAAATTACCTCCTTGAATTTTACTGTGAGGGTTTCTTTTTTCACTGAAATGATAAAGTCTTTCAAAAATCTCAAAATAATTAGTGAGGAAAATAAGTGTTGAACATGTCATCGTTTTCTAACCTGATGGTCTAATGGAGCCAATGACATAGTATTCACACCAGATATCAGTCACAACCCAGGTAGTCCACACACAAAGAAAACAAAAACAAGAAATCAGTCCATAGTTAAGAATGACACAGACTCACTATTGAGCAAGCTTATTTAAATTTGATCAGTTTCTTAGTACAAAAGCCATCTTTTGCAATAACAGCTTCAAAACATTTGCAGAATGAAGAATTGTTTCTCATCCATTTCTTAAGTATAATTCAGACCCACTCTTCAACATAAACTATATTCAGATCTTGAATGTCTGTGGGTTTTCCTATAAGCTTTCTGATCTTCTGTTCTTTTTTCAACATATTTTTAATTGGATTGCAGTTTAGGATCATCGTCTTGCCTAAGGGTTTACACTCATTTTATCATCAGGTTCTTATCGAGAATCTTCATTATTCTATTCATCCTTCCTTTAGCTCCATTAAAGCTGTCCTTAGGCTGAAAGGCATTACAGCACTATGATGTTCTCATCTTTAAACTTAATTATTGCTATAGAGTTTTTCTGGTCGTAAGCCGGGCCATTCAAATACAAGTGTCGCAATGCCATTCAAAGAGCTCAATTCTGGTCTTATCTGACCCACTCTATGTTCTTCCAGTATTTACTAGGCTTTCCGAAATGTTTTGTAACAAGCTTTTATTGAGCTTTAGCTTGCCTTTTTCTTCTGCAGTGGAGTCTTGTGCAGTGGTTGGCATAAAGATCTGTGCCGTTGAGTGCGAAAAAACTGTGCCTTCTAATTCACATTCAAAATTCAAGTTAAAAAATACATCTTTAACAAATGCAATCCATATTTTCGCAACGTTATGGTTGAGATTATCTTGAGATGGCTCTGTACTTTTAGCCATCGTATTATGCTTCTTGCTTGATACCATGATTACTAGAACCCATAAATATACATCATTCATTTTAAATAATGTCTTCTAATTGTTGACAAATTTGTGCTATTTTCTTGGCTTTTTATCATTTCTTTTTTAAACATTCAACTTTATTATGCATAAATTACTGGCTTAATTGTTTCAGTCTAAATTACATGGGTCGTTACTAACACACAGTGTGAATTTTCTTTCAATAACAAATACAGAAATATGTTCACTCAGAAAAACCTGGATGTCTTCAATACCTATTTTTATTTTTTCACAAAGGAAAACACACATTCATAAGATGTTCTGACTTGCAGCCATTTTTTTCAGTAACACAGATTCTTTGAGTTGGAGATAGAAAGACTTTTTTCTGTGCCTCAGATTGAAGCAGAAAGAAGACATCTTTTTGGGTCAAAACAAGAATGAAGGAAATATACCAGTGGTGACACATTTTATCGTTATACCAACCTTCTTCAGTAGTAAAACCAATATGTGTGCACTGGCTTCCTGTGGTGAAAAATCTAAAAAAGAAAAAACCTAAAGCTAAAACTGGGCCTAATGGGTAACTTTAAGGATGTAAAGTAGACTATACACCATGCTGGTGTTTGGTATCTGGGCTTTGACTTTTTCACTATAAGTGAGTGCCTAGAACAGGAGAACAGGGAGTGAAGAGTAACCGCACTAATTTCCCCCGAGGGAAAGGCAGACTCAGAATCTGGGATGGATATGGGACTTTTGAATTTCAGTGTGAACCGTGGGCAGGGGAGCAGCAATTGCACGGAAGATTTCAGTTGAGGTTTGTCGCAGATTCCATGTTATAAATGGGGTGGTGTTGTGTTATTTCTTGGCTGACTTGTAGAAGTCCCATGTGGGGTGTCCACAGATATTAAGTGCTTTATTAAAATCGGTGTGCTCCTTTTTTTCTACTTGTGCCTTAGTTGGGACATTCTCTGCCTTGGGCTTTGGGGTTTTCATACCTCCCCGCAAGCCTTTCATATTTTTAGGGGACAGTGGGAGTATAAGAGTAGGTGATAGCTTGTGTGTGTGTGTATTCCTATAAACTTTGGTGTTTACCTGAATGTCCGCAATGTGCTGAGCCTAGCACAAAAAGGCTGCCTGTTCCCCTGACATCCTACCTTTTGAAGTTGATGCTACTGTTCACACAGTTGATGGGCTTTGAGAAGTTTTCTGCTTTTTGGGTTTTGATTTTGACCCAGCTGTCATCTTGTATCTGCACCAGTGGCTGGGTGTTGTTTCCTGAAAGAAATGTACTTTGCTTTCTACTTCCCCCAAAGCAGAGGTAGGTGGCATCAGAATTGCTGGTTAAAGCACATTATGTATTTGTGTGAACAGCATGTGTTTGCAAATATATTAGGCTGGGAAACAAGAGTAAGGTTTATATATAGAAATCTTAATTAGAGACAGGTGTTTAGTGTTGATGGTGCTAATTTGCAGGGTGAAATAGTTTTATTCAAAACTCATTTGAATAAAGTATTATCTACTAAAAGGTATGCCAATGCATAATTCTTTTGCCCCATGACCTAGAAATTTTACAGGAGAAGTTAGGGTTGTGTTGCTACATGTATTCTTACCAAAAATATTTGGCACAGCCCTGCTGGATCAGTTCATCCATGCACCAAATAAACATAGCATCGCTTTATACCTAAAAAAATGCAACATGCAGTATTAGCAATGCAATATTTGGTAGCACAACTTTAAAAAGTGACACCAAAACAAGCCAGAGTGCTTTCCCAGTCATCACTAAATTCTGCTATTTGGGGAACAATAAGGTATCTCATGCAGCTACGGTGGAGAAACAAAGTTAGACCAAACCAAACAGATTTTTCAATGTATAGGTAACTGAATTACTTACCTGAAAAAAATGTGGAGCTGAATGAAAACTTCACCAGTGCTGGAGAAAAATCCAAATCCAGCTGTCTGCAGCATTCAACCACTCCAAAATGCTGCACAATATGTGGGATGGGACAACATACTGGTTGTGAGTAGTCCCTCTGACCAAAGGTGCATTCAAGTACACCTTGTACACTTTGTTGTCTAAATAGCAGCATAACTCCCAAATGATTATAACCTTTTGTTAATTCTCAAATGTCTGCACGTTTATTTAAAAAGTCATAAACAATAACATTAGCCATGTTCAAGTGGTTTTGTTGTTCTATAATCCATCCATCCATTCAATCAGGCATTATACCAGCTTATTTTTTATAATAAGCTGGTATAAATGTTCTCCAGCTGGAGGCGCCTGAGAAGGCTCTGCGCGAACTGCTGGAACTCAGAAGGATACAGATCTGGGAACGGAGAAAGCGATTGCTTGTTTTGCGTCTAAAGTAATAGGACAAGTATGGTGGGACCATATGAAGAATAGATTTATAAATGAACAAATACCAGTGTAAGAGTCTGTGCATATCTAGTGAGGGCCAGCTTACCAACGAGGACAAGGTGCCGTGGTGAGCAATGTTTTTACTGTCTGTGATGAATCTAAGCGCTCATGATACACGGCGTCTAGCATATGTAAAGAGCTGACAGAGGCGTTCATACAGGCAATATCTCCATAGTCTAAAACACTCATGGTGTGTTTATGCTTTATTAATTAAAGAAATTAGACTAATTCTTCAGTCAGTTCTATAGAGGCTGATTTTTATTTGTTACTCTTGACTGAATATAACCAAAAATGTACTGAACAATGACTTTAAACCCAAAGTACATACCAAAGTATGATAGTGTATTTGTATACCATCACAGCCCTAAAAGCAGTGGTAATATTATTCTTCTATTCTTACATAGATGATGGAAAGGTATAACATGTAATATATTTTTCAAATGAGTGGCTACATTTCCCCAAAGGTATAACTATAATCTTTGTGAAATATATTTTGGACAGATTTCCCCCAAGAACTAAACATAACCCTTCATCCTTAACTATCTTCCTCAAATAAAGATAAAAATCAAGTTGTGGTTTAAGATGACTTATAGTTGGATGGATAACTATACACAGAGCTATGTTTTGTGACATAATAAATCTACACAGAAAATAATGGTTCCACTTTTTTGGGAATTATGTGGCTGAAAACATACAAAATTACCATATAACATAATTTATTGTGTGGTCATTTTTGTACAACAAGTGCAGTTAAAAGCCTCATGAAAATAACATAAATATCCCCTTCTAAATACACATAAAATGAAGCATTAAGAGTTTACAGGTTAAAACAAATATTAATTGGACATTGTTGGTCTAAATCACTGCTGTTGTTCTGATTAGTTGTTCCTTAAGCTTTCAATTCGAACAAATGAAGCTATGTAACGTCCAGTGTAACCAGATCATTTTTAATGATTAACTATTCCTGGTGACTGGAAGTTGTGGAGTAGACACTGGACAGGCCACCGGTCCATTACAGGGCAACACACTGGATGTAAGTGGGCAACCACTTACATCTAAAGGCAAGTTGCAAGCTTTTGGATTGTAGAAGGAAGTCGGAGTACCTGCAACCAAAGCATTCAAACTACCAGAAAGACCCCAGGCAATATTCAATCCCAGGGTATTTTCACTACAAGGGAACAGTACTACAAGCTGCCTATAATAAAGTATAACACAGTCAAAATCCAATATAAGCTACTAAAAGAACACACAAAAAAAATGACATTATCTGAGACTAAACTTTAAGTTCTTCCTTTGGTTTAGTAGACTAAGCCAACAGCTCTCACATTTGTCAACTATAAAAATCAAATTTAGTTTTATAATAACTATTATGGAAATGTTAAACAAATGCACACACCAATTCAAGCAAAGATAATGTTTATGTGTTGTACTAGCAAAACTGAACACATCCAAAGATTAACCTAATTTGATTGTAATATATAATAATAAGCCAAAAGCAGAAAAAAGTGAAGTTAACTCAAGCGACACAAACACTAATAATCCTTTCAAATACATCTGTCGTCCAGCATCTAAAAGCAAGGTCAATGTTCCGGCAATGGTCATTCACAAAGAGGCAGATGGGGCAGTATTTGCCAGAGGGTTTAGGTGAGAATTGGTAGCCGAGAGGCAGAGCGAGGGTCAGAGTACAGATATCAGACAAACAGTAGAGATCCTTCATTGGTAAGGCAAAGGCATAAATCCATGTTTGTGGAACAAGGTCGATAAAAGAAATGGAGAGAATGAAAAGTAAACACTGGTCTTTTACTGGCACAAGGTGAGGAGATAATCTGGTGAGGAAGCAGTGGCTGTGAAGCGCCTAAGTAGTACAGTGCACAGGTGCAGCAGCGAGCCAATCAGACATGGCACAGCTGGACTAGATGAGACTGATTAGAGCAGGGAGAAGGCAGGAGAAATGTGGTGGTCATGAGAAAAAGAATCATTACAAATATTTCATCTGGGACTGAGAAACCATAGCAACAGCAGTGATTTTTTTAATGACAATTTGTATAATATGACACAAGGGTGTGTGTGTGTGTGTGTGTGTGTGTGTGTGTTTGTACTTGTACTTGCTGCTAATTGAGAACCATTTTTATGTTTTACCAGTAAAGTGAGGACACTTTGGGAAAGTGAGGACATTTTCCTGGTCCTCATTTTTTTGGGCTAGGGGTAATGTTTAGGACTAAGATTTGAATTAGGTTAGTACTGGTAATGGTTAGGTGTAGGGTTAGGGTCAGGGTGAGGCCATAGAAAAGGTTGAAAATGAATGAAAGTCAATGCAAGGTTCTCGGTAAGTATGTAAAACACGGATGTGTGTTTGTGTGTGTGTGTGTGTGTGTGTGTGTGTGTGTATGTTGGGGGAATGTTGGTGCTTTTATTCTTTTATTAAAAGTTTAATAAATCAATTAAGCAAGACTAATAAATACAGAAAGGTTTTGTAGATCTTTCCAAAGTGACAGCACCTCAATGGAAAAAAGGCTACTCTGCCCTTGTTCCTCTATAAATACACTTTATTGCGATAGGGACCAACAACAGCATTAAGTGATTGAAGAAAAGCACAGCACGATGCCACCCAGATTCATATCAAATCAATAATTCATCAAAACTACAGAGATTTAATGATATTTCCATAACAACTACTCTCTTTCTTCCCTTTAGTCTGACAAAGACAAATTGCTTTGCTTTAATCAAAACCTCAAACCTCTGCTTCGGTATGAGGGCCCCCACCTTTGTTCCTGAAACAACGCAGCATGTCTGCATTATTGGTTAGTTGGTGTGGGCATGTTTGTGTGTGTGTGTGTTTTCTCGACAACCAAACGTCTTGATATGAAATATTCAAACCCTTACAGGAGTGTCACCAGAAATGTTGCATCCTTCTTTCCACACGTGTTTCCCTCCTGTCATTCACAAAGAATAACAGTGATGTGTACATGTAGATGCAGCAATGCAAATTTTACCAATAATGGTACTAAGATTAAAATAAAGGAAGCACAAAAAGTGAAATTAAATGCTTTGAATATATTTTTTCCTAAAAAAAAAAAAAAACGCAACTTGTCAGTTTTCGATTTCTGTACAGCAATTTCTACCTAAGCCTACCTCATCCCTGAACGGCTAACTCATAGTCACATAAATTAGCTGTCACATAATCCTCTGTAAAATGGCCAACCCACTCATGGAGCTTATATGTCATCAGTTGTTGCTGGTTCCTTGCAGGCAAACAATACAATGTGAACTTGGCAATTCATGTCATGTTATGAATTATTAAGCCTGAAACAGACATTAACATGCTATTTAATGTGCTAATTAGGGAAGATCAAAATAAAACCTGGCTCATAATAAACTTGACAGCATAGAGGTCACTCACCAGACATTTGTTTACTTCTCTCGTCCAGGAAAATATGTGCTTCCTGCACTTTTTATAATGTTTTATTATAAATAACAACTACAGAACAAACTGTAAATTAGGATATTCCACAAAACAGGTGAAACATGAATTAAAATTTGCACAGTTATGAACATTTTAGGCTTCTGGTGCATTGATATGTGACAAGATCTGGGGTGCTGCCTGCTGCTCTTCCCAAAACTTTACACCTCTCAGCTCTCAGTCATCACCCACCCCCTCAAATTCAGAGAAAATACAAATATACATGCACATAATGTACACTTTTAATTATCCTTCGCAGACGTACATTTATTTGAATCTGTGTGTGCCAATTTCAATAACTCCACAGTATGTTCTGAGGGATGATAATATATATATATATATATATATATATATATATATATATATATATATATATATATATATATATATATATATATATATAATTCTATTATTGTTTTCTCATTATAATATGCATGCATACACCCTTCTCAATAATGTGGCACCAGAACAACTTTACTGTCAACATTAACGGGATCAGAAAATGCATCAAAATGGGGGACTGAATATTTTCTTTAACACCAATCAACCACAGCTGCAAAAACAGATACACTGCGCAGGAAGCAGGGGTCAGTAAGACAGTGCCTATAGAATTATAATGTGCAGATCCCAATATAAAACATGTAGCGAGTATCATTCCTAATGCGATTTACATATTTGTCCTCGGATAAAGTTGCAATGACAAAGGAATTCAAATCACTATAGGAAGCAACGTGTAGCCATGCAAACATTTCAACATAGCCATCTCTATCAGGTAAATATTATTAAACAGACAAACATAGCCTGTTGTGAGAAAGATTATGATATGAAGATAGCTTGTCGGCACTGTTTTTCAGCAAATTAGAGTCAAGAAAATAATTTTAAGGCCATGTTAAGCCATGTTAAGGCTGTCTGCATACAAGTGAGACCATTATGATTTTAGCATACATTGAAAGAGCCTGAGCCAACATAAAAAGGTTTTCTTTCTGCATATATTTTTGAATTGTACTTCAAAAAATAGCGCATTCTCAAAGGAATCTTAGGTGGATGAAGCAGCCAGATGCCTGTCTGACCAAAAGGGTGCCATTTTCAGTTATTTCTATTAAGGTATGTTTAACTTCTCACTTTCAGTGCAGTCTTGAACTAACCAAATTATTGTAAAGCATCAAAATTAAAATCATTATACATACTATGATGTGAAAGCTACTTCTTTAGTTGCCTACCCTACCTAACCTGACTATATAGTACTGTTCCAATAAAACCTGGGTAGCACTCTGAAAGGAGTGGTGTTTGTGCTTTGCCATGCCTGATAGCATCTAAAAATGCAGTTAAATAGGCCACCGGGAACTTTTGCAATCTGTCTAGACACTAACTAAAGGTCCCCACATGCTTAATGAAGCACCACCCAGTGGTTTCTCCAAAACGAATGGTAAGGGTGGACATCCTGTTTTTCGGAAAGTAATTCAGTCCTCTCTTGTCTTATATTTTGTAGGACATGAGTGCCAAATTAATTGAAAGAAACACATGCTATGAGCATAAACATTTTTTATGTCTTCTTTGCTTCCTTTTTGCTTGTTAAGAAATGTTGAGAATGATACCAACTATAATACAAGGTCAAATAACTTACCTCTTAACTAGACATTAAAGGTTTTTGTGCTCACAGATAACTCATCTTGTGATTCTCTTCCAAGCTCATAATGTCTTCTAGTTTCATGTTCCTCTGAAGGAAAAAAAACGTACTCTCCCTTATCCCCTTCTGCTTACATCACAAAAAATGCCTGAAAAATGCTCTGCACCAGCATCAATTTGCAAAACATAGGGGGAGGGTTGCAGAGTAGGGGAAAGAGCTGAAATGGAAGCATTAACATAGTTAGAAAAAAGTCTACGCCTAATTCCACAAAAAGATGTTTTAAAATATGTCACTGTCATGCTAAGCTTAATAATGAAAGTCACTTAGAACTCTGGTTTCTGTGATTCACCAGGAAAAAATAGAAACAGATATTCATCAGCTACTATTGACACAACTGAATCAACAGCCTAGTCTTAAATCTTATTTCTGCTTTTGCCTTTCAGGGGTTGCCACAGCAAGTCATTTGTTTCCATCTAACCCTTTTTTTGCATCTTCTTCTCTCATACCCGTTACCTTCATGTCCTCTTTCACTCCATCCATAAATCTCTTCGTTGGTCTTCCTCTAGGCCTCTGGCATGGCAGTCCCAGCCTCAGCATCTTTCTACCAACCCATACTTAAATGCTGACTGGGAACCCAGATTCATCTGTCGTATAAAATCACTCTAAAGGGCAAGGTTGTGAAAGCATGAATTTGTTCTCAGTATGCTGAATGTGTCTTTTGCATGTCTAAAGTGGTCAACGTTCCAAAATTTGTGAGGCAAAGTTGCATCTGTACTTTAAATTCAGTGGCTATCAAAGACTCCCATCAGGACCTGAGTATATATGTTTGTGGCTGAAGGAACTTGAAGGAAATTTATTTAGGAGGAGAGAGAAGGCAATAAGTATATGTCACTAAATATGTTTAGAGCCCTTTGCGGTCATAATATTAGTAATACACATACATATTGTGTGCCAGGGTTGTACAGAGACCACTGAAGGGGCAGGTGCTCAAAGTAAAAAAAGGGGCACATTTGACTGGATTCTAGAGCAAATTTTTAGTATAAATTTCACATAACTTTTATAGTTCAATGTACTGTAATGTATTAAAAAATAGTTAAGAGTTATAAAATTGATTCAAATCTAGGTAAAATGATAGAACACAACACAGCGCATATGCTTATTCAATATTGTATTACAATCAGAATTTCCCTCTGCAGACATTATTTAGTATAGAGATATTCCAACCTGCATAGGAGCAAAATATGTCAATTAGAAACCTAGACAGCCAAACACATTTTTGTTTTTACACAATTATACACAATAGTACTATAGTACATCCTAACATAATTAACAACTCTTAAACTGATTGCTTGTAAATGTCTACCTAGGTTCAGTATGAAACAGCTGTATGTTGACTAGAATTTTTTTTTCTCTTACCTGCTGAACTTTTTCTAACCCAACTGGTTAGAAAAACAGCTCACTTTGGCTGCTTCAAGCAGCTCCTTATATTTTAGTTTAAGAAGTCGTTCTTTAGGAGGCATCTCTCACCTTGAAAAATATATACATGATAATCTAAACATGTTTTTATATGCACCAGCTGTTTTATCATTATGTTTAAATAAAAAGGATTTGTTTTATGAAAAGGACGCATAAAGTTTCTCTGTGGGCTGTAGTTTTTTTTGTTTTAGGTTCTGTGTCCTGTTTTTTTTTTTGTTTGTTTGTTGTTAATCACACAGGACGGGAGTGCTTTGTTTGGTCAATACATATGTTATAATAATAATTAATAATGTTTTATTTAGACCTGTCCAGGGTGTACCCCGCCTCTCGCCCAGTGAACGCTGGAGATAGGCACCAGCAACCCCCGCGACCCCATGAGGGATAAAGCGGTTCGGAAAATGGAAATGGAAATGTTTTATTTAAAATTTAGAGCATATTCACTTTCTAAATTTTCAGTTAAAATAATAACTTTCTTCTTCTGTATTTACAAGCTAGGGTTTGCCCCATTACCATCTATTTGTGAGACAGCTGTGGTTTGCATATCATTACATTTTTTCTGTCATTTTCAATAAATCAAGAAGAGCAGGAATAATGTATACACTTATTTAGAGACACAGACATACATTATTCAATCCATGACTGACAAGATAAATTCAAAGTTCACACACTCCTGTGTAATTTTAAGAAAGTTTCTAGAAATTTTTCATTAAAAATGTCTTAAAAGAAAGAAAAAGGATAACATGTTGTATAAAATCATCTTATTACATTTATACACAGAACCTATATTGTCCGCTGAGGGGAGAATTTGTTCATAGAAATTTTATATAATCTACATAATGTTTCAGTGACACCTTATTAACTTAATTCTACCATCTAAATCAGTTGTTTATAAATTAATAGCTGCATCTCGATTTTATTTTTTAACCTTTTATTTGACTGCATCTCCATTATCCCTCTAAAAGATTAAATATAAATAAAATGCAGCATCACTGCATCTCATCTCCCTGTCAAACAAATCTAATAGAAATAATACTGGTGAGTGTCAGCTGTTGTTAAGGGCGCTGAAAGGAAGAGGCTTTTTTTTTTTAGAGGCCTACAAAGTCTTTAGCTACCAGCTAGCTCACAATTTAACAGCAGCAAACTACTGTCTGAATGATTATGGCCGGATAAAAATACCTTCTCCTCACCTGTCTTCTCCTTCCACTCAGGATTAAGTCACAGCAGTGCAGGGCGCTTCAATCCTCCAGTTTTTGTGCTGTTTTAGCCCCTCTCTGCTAGTCTGGGCCTCCAGACTAAAGTAGTTGCTGTGTCAGATAACTTATCATGCCTCTCACTTACTGGTGTTATGACAAAAAACTTTTTGGGAATCTGGAAAACAGAGCCCACATGTCGATACAGCTCAAGCTCTGCAGTCTGCTTTCCCGTCTCATTGCACAGAAAGCTGTTACCAGATGTGTCACAGAGGTAAAGGGTCGAAGAAAAAGAGGTGACCGGGGGGCATTGCATGCTATTTCTTTTATGAAATAACATTAATAATAATAACAATTAATAATAATATTAATGCTTTCATTTGAGTCAGTGGGGCGGGAGTATGAAAACAAATTAACCCTTTATGGTATAATGCTATTTGGTTACAAGCCCTTTGAGTTCCTTCCACACACACAGTATCTCCACTTTTATGTATTGCACTGATAGAGAGATGGGATCCTAAAAGAACCAATAGCAGTGTTTAAATTCGTCACATGACCTTGGGGATTTTTACTCTCTTTTCTGCAGACCTCATTGCAAGGAGGAGGCTTACCATTTGATTTCCTCAGAAATCATCAAAAAAATATATTACATTTTTGATGGGGAAAATATATATACTCAACAGTAAGTGAGTTAAGTTCTCTATTCTGTGGTTTACTGCATTATATTTGATCATTTAATAATGTTAAAATGTTGACGTTGCCATATAGTAACACTGCATCATTAAGATTATCATTGTATTGCTAGCCTGACATGTTGATAGTATGCACTGACTAGAGTCTGCTGTAATAAAGCATTTTGTGAGTCCTTTCCGTATTGCATATGACTATATTCAACACTTTTCTTCCATTTACAGAAAGAATGTAACAATGTTTTGTAGTTTCTTACAGAAGAAAACCAAACTAACACTTCCTGTAGATAGTAAGCACTGATCAGTGGCCTGCTGTCATGGCCAAAAAGGTTGCTGGTGCAAATACCTAGGCCGTATGGGTAATAGAGTGTGTCATGTAGACTGGCCTTTAGCGGTTGGAGTATGTGAGGTGTGGAAGGAGCAATGCAGAGACAGGAAACGGCATGGGCCACAATTCTTAATTATTATTATCATAATGCCTTTTACAAAGTGCTCATACCAAAAGCACAAGTGCATTGGCAGTTGATGGAGCAGTGTCTTCTCCGGCAGCATAACAGCACATGATGGAAACAGGCGCCTTAAATGCTATCTCACTAACTGGCTAAAACCACTAAAACTCTCTCAGGGGTGTACATGTTAAGATAAGTACTTAAAACCCTCCATAAACCAAAACCACAACCATAAACCATATAAAACCACAAGCTATGTATATAAAGCCCTAAACCAAATACCAAAGCTAAACAAAAAACCCATAAACTACTAACAGCTCAACTTGGCTCCCCCATACATTTCCCTGTTTTGGTCCAGCCCAGAACCTTCTTAAAGCACTTCTATCAGCACAGGTCTCTTTTAGGAGAAAGACCTGGACACAAAGGGAAAGTAAGTACAAACACAAAGCATAATTCACTAAAGCACTTTAGGATGCAATAACATGTAAACACTAAGGACTAAACGGAAATCTTGTACAAATATTGACTTTGTTGGTACTCTAATTTCTGTGACCCTTCTTCTCCAGAGTCCAACCACTTTATTAAGGTACTGCCGTGCCACTGGATCTAAAACCAGGAAAAAGGGAAGACAATAATGAAGAAACACTTACAAAATAAAAATGATTTCTAAAATGTGTGAATATGCTTCCTTAAAGTGCTAAATATGCAAGTTAAAGTGCTCAAGTGGAAACTTAAAGGTGTTAATTTTTAGACATAACAAACAGCTGTTTGTTACAGAGTGCAGTGCGCAAAGTGTGAGACCCACCTGTGCCTCATACCTCAGAGGAACTGCTTCATCAGTTTCCACAAGCAGTCAGGCAAAGATGGGAGCATTAAGGCAGCAAATCAAATGAACACAATTAATTGAAATGAAAAATTCCAATGAAATGTTGAAAAATATATTTTAATTGTTTTTAACTATTAAATGATTTGCATTAACTGTTTATGCTACTCAGACCTCTCAGACTATAACCTGAGTAGGTAAACAAAGGTTTTTACAATGATAAACCAAACTCTTTCATTATTTTCCACTATCGTACTGGGCAAGGTCAACAGAAAATTGCAAAAAAAACCTCTTATGTTTACTTGGTCTATTTAATGTCTAAAAAAAACATTCCAAGCTTTTTCTCAACTGGCATTATGTGAGAGGGTTAATTATTATTTTTTTTACCCAAAGGGGACTTTGGGTAAAAACAAAAAGAAGGGGCAGGTGCTCTGCCCCCCTCCAACATAAATACAGTATATGCACACAATGTACGACTTGTTCTATGTTGCTTTATCATGTTCTTTTTGTTGAATTTAATCTGAAATTGGGTAGCTTTTTTTTTCATTCTTACTAGTCCTTATTGTGTATTAAAGAAACAGTAAGTGTTGCAGATGAATTTTAAGTTTAGCGTACCTACAAAACCTCAAGGAGCAGCAACACGGAGAACTGTAAAAGCTTTTTTCAAAACACTATAATCACTTGGCATGGTGAAGACATAAAGCAATCTATAATTATTTTATATACTGTAGGTATAGCAGAATCCATTATAGGCAAATCATCAAGTGTTTGAAGAAAGTTAGATGAGCCGTCTTCTCTGGGACTTTTGTCTCAAGGTTGCATACCAGGTACAAAAACTGAAAAGCTAATAAAAAAAAAGAACAAAGTATAATATGACTTTCATGAATAAATGATAACTGAGCTAACATCACAAAATAGCTCCAACTTTTTAAACCTTTTTTAAGTCTTTTCAAGGACTGGCTCTTATATGCTTTGACTTGCTGTTGTATTATTTCCCAGTCTTCTTCGAAAACTGGTTGCAAATAATTAATTTGACTGCTGAGCTCCAAGCATAAATAAGTCTCAAGTGGTCTTCAATATATTTGTCCTGAACAAGCACAAGTCTTCATACGGGTACAGACAGTGTACTCACAATGGTGAAAATGTCTCTGTGTAATTTTGTGCTTGTGTTTTGGTGACAAAATAAAAGCAGAATGATAAACTAAGATTCAGTATTTCATCACACCGTTGGGGCAAAGTCAGCTGTGGGAATGTTTATCAGCAAGTCTCAAAACCTTGTATTAAACGCTCCTATTCCAATATTATTCTGAGCTTCTGTACATCCACCTTGTGCTCTGTTTTTGCTGTCTGCTGAGCTTGTTACTGATAGTCATAAGGATTAGTAGGTGCATATCTGATTGCTTCTTAGAGTGCGAGCTGCTGCTCATCTTTCCCACTCGTCACATTTGTTTTATCTGCTCTGAACCATGTTACATCCTAGGGGTATATTTTCAAAGGCTGAGGCAAATGCGGTGACAAATCACCATTTTTGCTTGTTTGTACGCATCACAGAGCTCTAATTACTTAATGCTGATCGTATGCAAACCAGTCCTTTTTAAATCCCCTGTTTTCTTGTCAAGCTCTCCTCAGGAGTGCGTGGAAATAAGAGAATAGGCTCCCTCACATAAAACGTGGGAGTTTTTGGTTTTATCCTTTTTATAATCAATCAGTTTTTATTTGTCAAAATGTTCCCTGGTATTAACAACAATTAAAAATGTTTTTAATATGTAAAAAAAAGAAAAATTAGTTGTAAGAAGAGAGAGTAGAGGTGATTGATATAAAATATCTTTCAGTTGATGGCTTGGTATCAAATCAGACATAAGCATCAAGCAGTCATCAAATCGGTTATGATCAAATACCTTCTGATATATTTTTCCTTGCCTGTAAAACAAAAATCATGCAAGAATTAAATTACATTAACATCAATAACTTTACACTAAAATGTCTCTTTAACAATTTCAGTTATTTTAGGTTTATACCCGCCTCTCATCTGCCTTAATATATCAGTTCTTGCCTGACTCTTATTGTAGTACACTTCTGCTTATTGTCACTATGCATCTCAAGAAACCTGTCAAAAAGACATCTGGCATTAGTGACCTTCTGCTGACTTCACTGTCCTGCAACTTTGGTAACACAGAACACAGCAGAGATCGCCACAAAGGGGAGAATGGTTGAGTTTGACATGTATTATTTATTGTTTGAACAAAACTGTTGTGAGTTGTGATGATTTCCCAAACTTTAGCAAGAGTTTTTGTAGCTTGTCAAAATGTAACATATAGTTTTTGTTTTTAGTTGTTTTTATAGAACACTACTGGTACTGTGACTTGGTGTTCCCCCTCGTCATCCCAATTTTCTATACAGGCTTTGAGGGTGCTTACAGAACATTACATTGTGCTGTTTTTCTATTTGTTAATTATTTCTTGTTTAGGGGATTGCTGAAAAATTGTAACCATATCAGGTCCTAGGTTCAAGTTAAATGGTAACTTTGTCAATTTGTCTCCTAAAGCTTTCCAGATTTGTCCCAACATGCACTCCTTTTGTACAAAATGTAAACAAAAAATTTAACACAGCATATTCCAAATACTTTTATTTATTAGTCATTTTAATTAATTATGTAGATAAAGAATCGTAAAAATGCTCAGATCATATTTACAGTTAAGGCCAACATTTTTTACACTGCCACACAGATTTAGATTTACAATTTTTTATTTGTTTATTATAAAAATATTCATTCCTGACTGAATATGAGACAAGATTCTCTCACAATGTATCAATCAATTATGTATGAAAAACACTTCTCTGCTAATTAATGGAAACATGTTATAAGTATTCCAGTACTCAAACCCCAAAACGATAGCTGACCAGCTTTTTGCCTGTTTCCACTGGTATTTTGATAATTTATCTTTGGTGATAACCTCTTTGAGGTTGGAAAAGCCTCCTTGCCAACACCCTAGTCTTCAGATTCCTCCACAGATGCTCTTCATAAAATTATATTCACGGTGGTACACTGATTGGGACCACTCTAATCATTATCTCTAGTGAGAAGAAACATGTCGGTCAAATGAAAACAAATTTATTTTTAACCCAAATCTACTACTGGTGTAAATAATTTGGGGCTAAATTGTTTAACAAGACAAAAATGGAGAATGGGTGGAAAGGCCATTACCCAATCAGAGTCATTCTGAAACAGCAGACATAACTGGGAGCTTCAGGTGGTTTAGAGGGTGGAAACAGCTTAACTGAAACACATTTAATGAGTTTCTAATGGTTTGAATTGATGAATGTCCTATTTATAAAGGTTATGTTGCCACAGCAGATATTGTGGCACATAGAGTGCAAATATTTACTCCCATTTCTAAGTCATTTTCAAGTTTGTGCCAGAAAGAACTGGACCTGATTGCAGTCTACCAAGTTTACCAAGCATTATTAAGGAACAAATAAAGAATTTTAAGGTAACCAGAGTACCAAATGAAAGAGAAAATGATTATGACTGATTAATCATTTGGCCTGGAGGTGTCACATAGAGATGATTTACATAGCTTAGTTAATGTAAGATTAATTGCTTTTGGCACACTCCAGTCAAGGTTAAAGTATTATTCAATAATTCATGACTGAGAACACTTTACCTCAGTTGCTTAATTTCCTGTTTGAGTCTTCGAGTCTCTGTGCTGAGCTTATAATTATAGTCTTCTGATATATTTTGGGGGTATGACAAACTGACATCAATCTGTCACATGGTAGAGAGGGACATCAGTAACGCCTCACACAGTGTTTTCAGTGTAGCTGCTTATTCTTTTTCACTTTGCGTTAACACATGCAAGGGAAAATGTGCAGAGTGTTGAACTCCTCTTACAGTGGAAATCTGAAGCTATAAAGATGACATTTTAGACCAAAGACATTTTAACAGGCTGTTGCGACCTAACCCTTTTACAGTGGTCCTTTAAATTTTGCTGAAACACTATAAATGTATCTTTTATAGCTCGTAGTAATTTATGAACCTTCTAAGAAATATGTATCCATAATTTATCTAATACCTGATCACTGAAAGTGAAAGAAGTACTTCTAACTTTAATCCTTATAATTATGCAATAATTAGACTTTTGTGAAAAGCTGGGGAAACTATTGCTGCATATTTGTAAAGATGGGCATACATTATGGCATTTCCTTATTGCAGCTTGAATGCATTGTAATAATGAATTGCAACACAAGATAATTGATAATTGTAATTTTCATTTTGAAGAAAGTAGGTTTGATCTCTCAGAGGCAACACTAACTTATTTATGTCTTGTGGAGAACTGCCTCTGAATAGGAAAGGGGAAAATTAATAAATTCTCCCCTGTTTTGAAAGCTCATAAAGCAGCTTTGGAGCTCACATCACAACATCAATAGCCATCTCGGAGAACGTTAGTTTCCAGCTCTTGTCTGATACTCCTCAAAATTGTAATTGCAAAACCGCAAAATATTAATACTTTTCATTTATGAAAATTTAATATTGTTATTCCTTTTTATTTGAAGAATAAGTTTCCACCGTTTTCACAACATAGAGAAACAATTTTCAGACTTTCTAAAGTTTTAATATTAGAGCCATGTCATTGAATGTGATAATGAAATTCACACCAATATGTACAGGATCTGTATGTACATATATACATATATATACACATACTACTCAGGTCCAATTTTAGAAATGAAAGATTTTGTGGAATTTCAATCGCTGTCACATCTTTGAAATATGTGAGTTGCTTTTCATAAACTCATAAAAGTGTTTGCATTGGAATAGAGGGTGTGGAACACACTGTGTCTGGGGGTGATTACTTTTCCAGTGTCATCACTGAATCTTTTTTCTAATGCCTAAAGGTATTATAAAGCAAGCATTTAACGACACTTTTTCCCCTATCAGCTCAATTCTGTTCGGGGTCAAGCAGGGTTGGGGTTGTTCAAGGGTGAGCTACCTCAGACAGTTCACAAGTTCATAACATGTCCAACACAGACACCCCCACTCCCTCCACAGGTCTAATTAGAGTCAGCAATTAACCCAAGTTACCAAGCGTGTTGATCTGTGGAAGGACACCGCTGTATTGGAGAACATGCCAGCTTCACGCAGACTGAAAGGGTGAACAGAGAAAATCTAGCTGTCTGTGACTTCAAGGTTTTACTGTGTAGGCTGTGAAAGTTTTATAATAATAATAATAATAATAATAATATAAAAAAATGTATAGAAGCATTTTTTCTGTTTAATATGTGAGTTGTATAAAATGTATAGTTAGAAACGGAGATTTCTTTAAAACAGACATCTTGAAATGTATTATGTGTGATGCTGTAATTCTCTCTATTCAGCAGAGAGTGAAGTACAGAAGCAAAGACAAAAAAACGTCTCTGTTTGCCAAGCATTTCTGAGCTATAAAGTCCAGATGTAAAAGTGGAACAACCTCAGCTGTTGCTGTACCACCACTGGAGAAGTCCAGCCAGTATGTCAGGGCTTTCAAGCTCTGACACCTTTAAAGAGGAGCAGGCAAATGAATGGCAATGTCTGATGCAACTACTTGAAAACTGATTTAGGCTCTCTCCAATGTCATGTTTTTGTTTAAAAAAATGTTTTATTTCAAAGTTAGGAAGGTTTGAATAGGTAAATCTGAGGTCTCGCAATGATTTTGAACAGCGTTGTGTCATTTATTATGCATATATTTAATCTAACCTCAGTCTGACACATTCACATTGTTCAAATACATTTCTCAATGGTTTGTTGACATAATGTAGTCTGTATTGATGCTATCCATAGCAACTTGATGTAAGGATTTTAACATGCTGTGTTCAATCATTCACTTAATCCACAGTTTGGTTCAAAGTTTACATTTTTTACATATACATTTTGTGAACACTCCAGAAATACCATGTCATTCAAGTCAAATGGGGAAATGTGGCTGTTTTACCTTAATTAATTTTGCAAAAAAGGTTTGAAACTGTTTGCCTGATATTATACCTTAGACACCAGAGAACAGAGTTAACATAAAACATTAGAGAGAATGAGTTTCGTTGATGCTGAAATACAATGTCCCAGGGATCTTTTAGACTTGTTTTGTGGAAACACAACAATTTAAATTATTTAGATTTACAGCCCATATTGCTTCTGTAGGACTTGGATTTTCACACAGTTTGTGAATCACCATGTTGGTGAAGTGTAAACAGGAGCTAAAGACCCAGAACAATGGTGACCAGAAATGTATTTCTTCTGTCAAATTTGAGAGTTAAGTAAGTACTTTACGCTAAACCAATAAAACTGTTTGATCAGTTTTTTTTACAAGAGCAGTAATCTTTAATTAGCAATCGTGTGTATAAATTGTACTGAATTAAAAGTGGTTACTGGATTAGTTACATGTTTATCTGTGCTTTGTCTGATGCTTGTCTGCAGTGGGATGCCATCACAGAGATGGATGAACAGAACAGACCTATTCACACCTTTCAAGTTTGCCATGTGATGGAGCCAAACCAGAACAACTGGCTGCGGTCTGGATGGATCCAGCGACAAGCTGCTCAACGGGTCTGGACCATCGCTACCCTTGACATTGTCCTTTTGTGAAATTCATTCTGAAACTAAGTTGTCTTGATGAGTTTGTGGTTGTGACTGCTTCTGTAGATTGATGCCATGGAGGGAATTACGTTTTTGACATAAAGAAGATAAATTATGAGCAGATGCATTTCATAACTCCCCCTCCCAAAAAAAAATATTTCTTGGAAGACTGTTGCATTAGAATAAATAAGAGCAAGAAGTGCTTCCCTATTTTTTTTGCACATTTCTAAAATTTAAATGCTGAAAATAATGGAATAAAATCTGTGTGTTTGCAGATGTTCCCATTTTATAAAATTTTTTAGCCATTGCAATTTTTTATTAATTTTGTTTGCCTGGTGTTTTCTTTGAATGAATAGTTAAAGTTTTATGACTCTTGCACAATTCATACCATCATTATACATTTTACCAAATAAGTTAGTTTAATTACAGAAGTTATCTTGTTCGTGAGCCAAAAAAGATGTGTTTATCCAAAATAAAACAGATGGATTAAAGAGAAGCTAAAAAAAATGTGTTTTTCTGTTTTTTCTACGCTTTGACTCAGGTATACGTGGAGCTACGTTTCACCCTGAGGGACTGTAACTCCATTCCCTGGGTCTCTGGCACGTGTAAGGAAACCTTCAACCTCTTTTATCTGCAGACAGATGAACCGCTTCCTGGAAGAACGCGCTTTCGCTCCACTGACTACGCCAAGGTCAGTTACCAGGCAAAGTTATTTTTCCAAAGCACGCTGCTGTTATATCCAAAAATTAAGTGCAAAGTATTTGTCGTTGGTTTTAAGGTGGACACTATTGCAGCAGATGAAAGTTTCACACAAACAGACCTTGGAGATCGTGTTCTTCGTCTCAACACAGAAGTCAGGGAGGTGGGACCCGTCACAAAGAAGGGCTTCTACTTAGCTTTTCAAGACGTGGGCGCTTGTATTGCCCTTGTGTCTGTCAAGGTTTGTGAACCGGATGCTGTTACATTGGTTTGCATAAATGACTGTCATCACATCTTCCAGTGATTGTCTTCAAAACTCTAGTAGAAACCTGAATTTGTCGCGTTTTGCTTAAGGTGTTCTACAAACGTTGCCCATCGACTTTAAGGAATCTGGCAGAATTCCCTGAAACAGTGCCACACATGGACTCATCGTCTCTGGTGGAAGTGAGGGGGGCTTGTGTGGAGAACGCAGAGGAGAGGGACACACCCAAACTTTACTGCGGTGCCGATGGAGACTGGCTGGTTCCATTGGGACGTTGCATCTGTAGAATCGGCCATGAGGAGATGGATGACCACTGCCGAGGTGAGGAGTTCTCATATTTTACACTCTGGTGGATTTGCATGGATGTGTGTTTGAGCTAATTTTAGGGCAGTTCACTTCTCAAACAGTGTGTAAATCTGCAAATACAGAGAGGGCAATTCATGAGAAGAGAAAAGAAAAGCATTGCATCATATATCAGGTCTCCAGAGCCCTTTCTGAAAATGTAAGAACTCTGAGTTTATAGAATGTATAGCTTCCCCTCTCGTCTGAGGTTCTGCATCCTTGCCTGTTCCTTTCCATCCATATTTTTTAGCTCCATCTCCCTTTATCATCTTCCTTCCTTTCTTGTCCACTTTGTTTATTCTGTACTCCCCTCCCCTTTGTAATTGTCCTTCAGTCACTCGCTGGTAAGTCAAACCCTCACACTATATTCCCTTTCCTCGAGGAAATAAAGGCAAATACACATATATTTAGCAAGCATCACTTAGAATTTAATGTACACACAGACATTCACTTATAAAAGCAACAATGAATACCGTGGTGTTTCAGCAAATGGCTTTTTAGGATGCCTGTTCTCTAATGAGCCCTCTCAGCATTACCTAAAAGTAGCACATTCTGAACTGAACACATTAATGAAAAGTTAAAGGAACCATTGGCTTGTTCCAGATAGTCTTTTGGCCTGGTTTTTCATATCCTCCGTGCAGACAGACTGGGAGCTAGCTGGCTAATTGCCTTCATTTGTTAGTTTCACAGATAATTTAGCTTGCACCTAGTCTTTTCTAAATCTCCCCCAACCCTCTTTCATCCCTGCCTGACTCTTGTAATTAAGGCAGTAGCTAAATTGAGCCACACTGCGTGATTACAATTACAGTGCCCTCCCTGTTTCTTACCAGATTTCTGCAGACTTACAGCAGTCTCGGCTGGCTGGGGTGAAATTTATGTAGTACCCCTGTGGAGATGTAGTTGCTTAGGGTCTTGCAGCTCAAACACTCATTAGTAGCTGATATGTAGGACAGTCTGTAATATCTTCTTTATTTGCTCCTCGGGTGTAATTTTTCTTCTTATCTTGATCTCTTTTATCTACTTTTTATCTATTTTTTGACTCTCTTTCACACTCAATCATACCAAGTTAAACAACGCTGAAGTCTGTCAGGAGAGATTATCTGTAAGAAGGCAGCTTAGGAGCAGCCATCTCATGATGTCTCCTGTATACGTCCCAAATCTATGCTCTCCCTGTGCGCACTCTTCTGCTGACAGTGGTGGCTTCTCTTGATAGTTCAGTAGTTGCAACACCCTAGGCTATCTTGGCAGCTACTATATGCCAGTAAATTGTGCAGTTGTGACCCACTTAGCACTGTGAAAACAATGTGACAGATACCTTAGGCAATTGCAAATGTGTTGTCGGTGTAGAGTGCAAAGTTGATTCATGATTATTGGGATTATTGTACTTCCAAAAACTATTCCTTATTATGTCACAGATGGATGGAAGGAAAGTAAATTGTCAATAATTCAATTTATACCAGTATACAGTTGATTGATTTAAGGTAAAATTCTGCTATTCCCAATACAACTTGGCCATAAACGCTTTTCCCAAAGGTAGACATATGGGTCTGGTATGGTCTGTATATTTTGATACACTGTCAACAGCCCGATTTACCGCTGACAGGTATGTGGAAAAACTTGTAAAAAATGTATTTCTTTCTCATGCTGCAGTTTGATTCAGTCATTTTGGCATAAACAAACGTCCGATGAATCGCAACACGCTGTCATGTATTTTGTTGTTGAAGCAGGGCCAAAATGCAAACAGGAGCTTGGACAGATCATGGTGGAGGTTTACTAAAGAAATCTTACATAAAATACACAATGAGAGCAGGCCATGAAGCATGGCAAAGTAACGGGTGGAACAGATTTACAGAGAAAAGTGGGGAGAAAGACAATGGATACAGGTAAGCTAATGAAAGGTATTTGAAACAGAGGAAGGTGGAGAGAAACACAGGGAAACTGAGTTATGGTGAATTATTACCTCAGAGAGAACAAAACTGAACACAAAGGAAACTACACACCCAGGGGGAAACATACTTACACTGATCGAGAGGAGGAGTTTAAATACAGTGAATACAACACAAGACATAAGTTAGAATCTAAACCTGAAGGAATGAGGTGTAATTTCAACACTTAACAACAATGAATGTACATAAAAGAACTGAACATGGCAAGACCATTCAGTCAAAAATAAGCAAATTATCAAAACAGAATGTCAATGACACGAACCAACAAAAGTAGAGCTATAAAAGTAGTGCAGATGAAGAGTAGCTATGGAGCTATGGGAGCTCCATGGGTTTTTCTTGAGGGATTAACTGCACTGTGAAAATGTTTTCCTTAAGAAACAGGCAAGAAAAAAAACCCCACAAAAAATAAAGAAGACAAATGACTGAAACTGCACTTAAAATAAATTAGGTAATTTATCAGCTGATCAAATTTTTAAGACCATTATCTACAAAATTTAAAATGAGTGCATGAATTTGGCTTTCATTTAATGTTGTATCAGGACAAACACAGTAAGTATGGAGGGTCAAAGGGGACAATATTAAATAAATAAATATATCATGAAATAAATTAATTCAAATATACCATGAAATAATGAAATGTAAAATTAATTAAATAAATGCACAATTGAATGTCCCATTAAATCATTAAATCTATCATGAATAGTACCATGAAATAAATAAATGTGCCATGAAATAATGAAATATAACATGAAATAAATTAACATAACATGAAATAAATGTACAATTAAATATGCCATTGAATAATTAAATGTACAATTCTTTATTTAATATATAATTTGATAATAACATGTACCATTCAATTATGAAATATAAAATTAAATATCTAAATATGCATTTTAAATTATGACATTAAAAATTTTAATTACATTATTAAATATTTTTTTTTGAATATACATTTCATTATTTCACTCTTGTGTGTGTCCAGTCTGGCAATGTGGAAATAAGAATTGTTGTCATAATGCCAAAAATAGCCCAACAGATTTTACTGTTGGGCTAGAGCGGAGCACTATGGCGAAAGCAGAGCCTTTCTGCTTTCGCCATAGTGCTCCATTTGATTAAGTTATATGCAAGGAGCTATGTTAGATTTTATGCTGGGACTATTTCATGTTAATTGGACACTGAAATGTGTAAGACGAAAAAAGGGGAGAGAAACAGATGAGACAAAATGCTAAAAGGGAGAAAATGTGAAAGAGAAAGAGGAGAGGGAAGGGAGAGAGCAATATAACATCCTCTGAGTCTGCTTCAACACCTGCAAAGAGAAAACCAAACGATAAAGTATCACAGGTACAAATAACCAATGCCTTGATACCATCACTGAAGAAAATACAGTATGATTTAATATGAAATATATAAAGTGAGAGCTAAAGATAATAATAGGTTTTTTTTGTATAGAAGTCAATATGTAAGTACCTGAATCCAAGCACCTGTAGGTGTTTGTGAGAGAGCACTTGTGTCTGTAAGGTTTTTCCATAAGAAAAATGCTCAATAGTGTTTGGGAGGAGCCAAAGACCTGCCCCCCAGAGCACCAAGGCAGATGCCAAGGGAACCAAAACCCCAGATGCCGAAAGGACCCCCTGAGCAAAGTTGCCAAGAGGGGCCAACACGGAAAGATGCCTCCCCCACCTGAGGGAGATTGGCCCCAAGGAACCCCCCAACAGCCAAAACGCCAAAGCCACCGGGAGACATGGGGTTGAGCCTGTGGGCTCCGCTGGCAGCCAGCTATGCCGGAGTGGATCCAGCCATGGACCCCAGGGACTCGAGGCCCAAGTGAGCCCTGCCAGAGACACGGGGGACCAGGCCCTCAAAGCAGCCACCATGAGCGAGCCGGCACCCACCCGAGCATCCAGCCCCAGACACCGAGGACCACCAATGCACCAGTGGGCCAAGGCGGCAGCCAACGGAGGAGAGCAGGACGACGGGGGCAGGCTCCATCCTTAGTCAAGACCTGAGATGTCACAGGAGAGGGGATGGTCCAAACCCAACCTGGTAAATAGACAAACAGAAAACAACATACAGAGTGGCATTCACACGTTCCCACCCTAGTGCCCCCATGAACATGCAAATACTTGCACAAAAAATGGGGACTCGGTACACACACTCACTCCACACATCCAATATTCACTGGCATTCCAGAGGGGTATCCAGCCCCCAGACCCGGGAGGTGAACCCCAACATCAAAATGGTGGGCACAGTCCACCCCAACGCCACCTCCAGAAGATAGCCCCATCCACCCTACCCAGAACCCTGAATGTCTAAATGTGAATAAGGGCAGAGGAAGCCACAAGGGGTGAGGCCTACGAAATCACACTGATGTCTTACCCCCTACCCCCCTAATTAATTCCCTACATATGTGTGTTGTGAGTATGTTATAAATGAAAGTGTCTAAGATGTATAATAAAAGAGGTCAAGGACATCACCAGACAGCACGTCCTACATGTGTGGCAGCGTGATGGAACGGGCAGAGGGAGGTGAAAAGAGATGATTGGGCAGCTCCCCCGCTGACTCCAATTACCATAGATATGAGTGAGAAGCTGAAGTTGGAAAGTGCATGTCCCTATAGTAATAGATATACATATACACCCAGGTGACGTCATTTAACGTGCTTGTGGTTATCTGATCAACAGGAAATATTTAGAGGAATAAGATAAAGGAAGGCAGATAATTAAGAAAGTGCAGAGAGTGAGAAGGGGTGAAAGAAAAAGGATACAACCCATAATCCAAAAACCCAGCCGTGACTAACCAACATACCGTGCAAACGAGTTGCTGAGCTTTACATACATTTAATTTATCACCGTATTCAGTTCTATTCTCTTTCAACAATTGTCACATGCTTTAAATTCAACCGTTGGGCTGCTAATAAAGCCACGGAGTGACCTCCCTATCCCTGAACAGCTGACCATTGATATAAAGCTTATCTACAGTCACTGTAGCTCTGACTTCCTCAGCCATGTATTTCTTCCTAACTTGGAATAATTCTTGCCTTCGATCAAGGATTTCCTTTGGAAACTGGTCATTGACGCTGAAATTCTCCTCACCCAGTGTGTTTTATTGTGAAATATGAAACAATTGTTAATATTTAAACCTCACTTTGTTAAATTATTGGCTTGTTCTTACTTGGGTGGATTGAACTGATATTATGTATATGCCACCATTTTTACTTACGCACAGCTCTCGCGAGATCCCAGCCGCTCGTGTCCCTCATTTCTTCACTCTGTATTTATTCCATGGCGTTGCTCATGAAATCATTTAAACTGTTACCTTCACCCATCAAACTCAGTGGGCGGGATTAGGGAGATCCTGATGCCTGATAGGGGGCTTCACACTGAGCAAGATAACAAGACAACTTCTTCCTGGTTGAATTGACTCTGAGGTCAATATTTTTACTGTACAGTGCAGAAAAAACTTGGAATTTGTTTACCACACACTGGCTGAGCAACTCCAGCCTCTACGTAAATATCTCTAAAAAGTCTGTGAGAGAACATTAGCTGATGTTAGCAAGTGGGCGGGGTTAATGTTGAACCTGTCTGTCACAGCTTCCCCCACACCGGATCACAGCGAGCTCTCTCGTTCCTTCATGCTGTTCCTGGCTCGGTGGGAATGGGGCTCACCCCCTCCTTGCCCCGCCTCGCGGCTCACTATTGTGCCCACGTGCAGCTGATATGGGTTAATGAGGGTGTTGGAGTCCTGTCTGCTCTCTAGATACTTCTTCCCACTGTCCAGAAACATGACTGTTAGGTTAACTGGTCTCGCTAAATTGGCCTTAGGTGTGATTGTGAGTGTGTGTGTGTGCATGGTTGTTTATCCTGTGTGTGTTATGTAGCAAACAGGCTGGGAAACTGACATCCAAGGCAGACATGATGTTAAAAAGTTAAAAGGTTTGTTATCAAAACTCAGGATGAGAATAAGAGATCTTCTGCAGGAGCAAGCAGATGTCCAGGCAGAGGTAAGAGCTGGCCTGCTCACTGCAGACTAAACAGCCAGGATAGCTTGAACTGAGACTGAGACTGTAGAACAGGCTTGGTTCTTGCACAGACTGAGAAAGACAGATAAATCCAAGGGACAAGACTAGGCTTGTAGTTGTAGGAACAGTCCAGGTTATGCTCACTAACGCAGAAGCTCAGGTAGATTGCCGACAAGGTCTTAGCAAGGCAGGAAACATCATCATGGTCAGAACGAGATAACAGGCATTAAAAAACGCTGGACATCTACTCATTACAGCTTTCAGTAACCTACCGCTGCTTTGTTGTCTTCTGCAAGCTTAAAAAGAGCATAGAACAAGTGCATGGAATGAGGTTGATTGCAGAGCAGCGGGGAGGCAGGGTCCATAAGGCTTAATTATTACAGAGCATGGGACAAGTGGCAGGATGAAGACAGCAGTCAGGCCCGATAGTGACAGTGTGTCTCTGCGTTGCCCTGTGAGCGACTGGTGACCTGTCCAGGGTGCACACTGCCTCTTGCAATGACTGCTAGAGATAGGCAGCTGGCCCTCCGTGAACCTAGACGGATAACCCGGTGTGGAGATCAGAATGGATGAGTAACTACGGCAGCTAGTGCACCATTCTGCAAGGCATGAAGCTAGACAAGAGAATGGAAAAAATTCCAAAACTCCACAAATTCACAATTTCTTCTGCTGCACGATTAGGAACAGCATCCGTTACAGCATGCTCAATTGTTTGTCTGAGCAAATTCATGAATGTATTCAATAATCAATATGAAAACAAATCTGCTGTGGAATTTGCAAACAACATCCACCATCGCATAATAGTTAAAAAAAGCAGAGTAAAATAACAACACAGCGTGGCCCTATAATCAATTATTTACTGCTTTAACGGTTTATGTCCAATTTTTTTTTTGATGAATAATTTCCATGTTCCTGTCAAGGTTTATGCCATTATAAAGATATGCACTTCAACAGTAGTTGCAGGAAGTTTAGGCGTGAACTTTCGGTGACTTCTGCTTTCTCCTCGTTTTCATTTTGGAACACTGCTTCAAAGGGTGCTGTGATCAAAGCTGTCTGAGAGGCAGCATGGGGAAAAAAGCAAAAGAGGGAGAGAGGGAGCGAGAGGATGAGAGAGCCAGATAGAGAATAGGGAAAACCCCAACGCTCCCAAATATAAGCAGAGCTCGGTACTAACACGTCCATCTTTCCCTCCCAGCTGCCGAAACAAAGGCATTGGGGCTTATCAAACCCGGCTTTCCACCCCAACAGCATTCCACCAGACTGTTCTGACATCTCAATCATGCACTTTATTATTATTCTATTGCTTTCCTTCAGTGTCAGTCACAAGAGGATTACTCAGAGATGGGGTGGTTATATCATGACCTAGATAAGGCAACATCATAGAGCTGATTCTATTTGTTCCACATCCTTTCGTCACGGCACCACATTCAAAAGGATGCAGTGAAATGCAGGGGGAAGCTAATAGAGATGTCTTTTCAAATTCTATTAGAATCAGTGCAGATACTCTGCAAAAAATTAAAAAAAGATCCACCAGTCGCATGTAAAACCAGACTAAACTGAGAAATTATGAAATTATTAGTAATTCTGGGTTTCTGCACATTGATTGTATGTAATTCATACCTCTGCATGATATTTATCCTATTATTGTTTATTTAATGGTGGGGAAGCATTAGGTTTTTGCGGGACACGATAGAAATATGTCTATTTTTGCTCGAAATCCAAAGGTACAATGCTTCCTCCATGACTACAAACTCCTGACCTTAAATTTAAGGGGAGGTAGAATAGGAAATGAGGGAATCGATAATGTCTTGGTTGTGTTTGAGCTACTGTGCCCCTCTTAGGTCCATTAAGGACTGTGTTTACTTGGGCCTCTAACTCAGCACAGGCAGACTACAACATATCTCATTCTCTGTGAACTTCCCATCTGCATATCAAAGCTGAGAGACCAGGCAGGGTAAACATACTCCCTGGCACCATCTGTTTCTGACAACGTAAAGCCAAGAGACAGCTTATAACCTTGGACAGTGCACTCAAAATTACCTACGATGCATTCTTGATAAATACACAAGTGATGTTCTTTGATGGACCTCTTCTTTGTAGGGTAACCTGCTGAGACTCGAATTTTAGTGGAGAAACTCAAGCTGGGGTCAAAAGATGAGTCACACAGTTTGAAATACCTCAACATGACCGTTTAATCCTTCCTATTTTTAGTTACGTGGAGTCTATCATAAACTGAAACATCACGGGGAAACACTAAAACTATTTGTGGATGAGGCTAAATGTTTTATTGCCCCTGTGGTTGAAACTAAGCACATCAGACCACTGATGTGTTGTGTGTTGATTTCATCATGCGATGCAAAAGGAGGCTGAGGCTTTATTTTTTTTATAAACCGGCAGATACCAAAGCAGACCTGGAGCATGAGGGGGATCCACTAGCTCTGCCATTAAATTGAAACCTAATCTATCATCATCACTGTTACAAGGTGTGGATGTGGAGTCATGTTTTCAAAGTGAAAAAGCTTTTAGCTCATCCAAATTAGCATCAGAATTACATGACGTGAAGAAAAATGATGAAACCTCTATAGTCGAATTGAGCACCAACATCTGTGAATGTGTCTGAGTGTTTTGTGGAATGTTTCACAATGTTTTGCAGACATTTGCTGATGAAAAATGACTTCTGTTCAGGTACTTTTGTTGCCAAGGGTTTCTGACAGTGTTTCAATCATCTTTACTGACTGAGGAGTCAGAAAACAACGAGAACGTGGCTAGAAATGTGAGAAACATCTCAACAAAATACACCACTTTTAAAAGCACGCGTGTTGTCCAAAAACTAATCCGTTTTGGGTTTTTTTTCTAACCCATTTAGTCAGCACTGCATCATTCTGTTTCATTTTATGTATTTGTTTGGCCATGATGGATAATTAGATTTGAAGAATAAAGAAGTATTACTGTTGACAGACTGCTGTATAATATAGGCCTACTATATGTATTTTCTTTAACTGTACTAGAGAGAGAGTGATTTTTTTAAAACTTGTTTTTGTGAATAAATAATGTATTAACTACTTTCAGGGTGGAAGGACGAATTTACCCATTATAACAAAAAAGTGTTTCTGAGCAGGATTACCAACTAAATAGTCATCCTGAAAACGTTTTAGCTTACTCTCCACCACTCAAACGTTTGGTGGAGTATACCACTTATTCAGGGAAACAGCAGTATAAAATGAACAACAAAAACAGGATGAAAAACAAATATATTGCTTTTTTTTATCTTTATGCAAGTGTTGATTATCTCTTTTAAAATGTATGAAACACATATACATTTCCATCATCATCTTTGATTTTCTTTTTAATTTGTGTAAGGGATCTGAACACCTCACTCTTCTTGATCCACTCAGTGGGGACTCTGGTTTGCATTCAGGGTCCACAAACTCCCCCTCTTTAGCCAGAGACATCTTGGTGGGTTCTTTCTGACATTAGAGACTGATTCTGGGGTCCACTTCTTGGTGGACCCCAGAATCAGAGACCCCTTCTTCTCTGATTCTGATGCTAAATCACATTTTGAAACAGGGCTGGGCCTTTATTCTATTGTTTTATCGTTATCTTGAAAAATTCCTTGTTGTGATAAGACTTTAGATTTATCTCGACAAATATAAAATCCAACTAGTGGTGTCTGAAAAACCCCTTATCTACCACTATTGTCAGGATTGTTATTTTTGCTATTTTCTCCACTGTTGGTTTATTGAGAGCGTTAATAAATATCAATACATTTAAAAAAAAATTATTAAATACAGTTACTTTGTGCAGTTTGGTATTAAAAATCGCACTTCATTGTGTAACTAGAGTCCTGATGAAAAATATTTTGAGTTGTCTTTCAATATATGTTACATTTTTAATTGTTTTAAAGGACAGTGTTAGTGTTTGTTGGGCAATCATTGACATGCAGTCAAAGCCACACGGTTACCCAAAAAACACTGCATGAAGCTGTAGGTTCTCTTTTATTACTTTTATCGATATCACACCACTACCACAATACATTGGGACAAAATTTAAAGTCCATATCGCTCATCCCTGTTTATAAAATGGTCATAACTCTCAGCACAAATTAAATCAACTCTCTTTACAAAGCCATCTGATAAACCCAGATCAGTTTCATGAATGTAGTGCTGAATCATCTAACATCTCAGGGCTCTATTGATATGGAACAGGACCATGATCTTCATTATGATATGATAATGAATAATCCCACCTGCCCACTCAGGACTTGTGGGCTCATGGCTGGTACTTGGTGCTGTATGCTTCTGACTCTGAGGGACTACGAGACAAAAATTCCCAGTTATGTGGTGTTGCATCATACTATTATTTAAACTATATAACATTACATTATGCATCTTAACATTACAAAAGTCAATGAACATTTCAAAAGTCGATGAAAAGTCAAAGTTCAACATCTTTCCTTAGCAATTTCATTGTCCTAATTTGACGTTTCAGAGAGCGAGAGAGAGAGAGAGAGAGAGAGAGAGAGAGAGAGAGAGAGAGAGAGAACAACGGCCATGAGTCCAGCACTCCAGTAATTGTTCCGTTCCTTCCGATTAGCCACTCTGAGCTGCTTTACACAATGAACAGCCAACAATCCCCTGCCATCTCAATGCAATAGTTTCCACCCGGGTTTTCCAGCCCTGCCTCTAACTGTGTTCCTCCAGTTCCTGATACTTGCACCTTAGTCTCCAGACATGTGTAAATATATATATATATATATATATATATATATATATATATATATATATATATATATATATATAAAACTGCCTTTGAATGAAACTAGTTTATCTTTTTGTGCGCATTTTGGGGAGCCAAAGTTTGTAATTTTGCAGTTGTTTGTTTAGAAGTTGTTGATTAAGGCAGTAGGAAGCTTCTAAACTTAACAAATAATATAAACACTCATACATGACTTGAGGTCCATTAAAACGTGTGTACAGTTTCTTTTCAATATTTTAATTTAAAACTTACCATTTGCAAGTCTTAGTTTTAGTTGAAAGGCAAACACAAAAACAATTTACATAAATGTCTCTTCCTTCATGTATGTGTACTAAATGTCCATGGATGCAATAAACAAGCCGCAAGTGGAGCATTGGACAAATTTTCCCTTATTTACTCTCAAGTCTTGGTTTGATTCCAGGTCCTCAGTTTATTTATGTGTTTCTTATGTTATCAAGAGGCAGTGCTCATTCGCCTACTTGCACAGTTTTTGCACAGTTGTGCACAGTTTTCTCACACAAACATGGTTAGTGCTTAGCTCAGCCAAAGTCACACTGCGTTGACTATCCTCCATGGGAACAAGAATACATTTCTGTTCCTGTGGCCCCGTACATAAAGCAGGTGAAGAGAATAAATCAATGGGTTTGATATGTTGGATGAATTTAAACGTTAGGAGTGTCTCCCAAAATCTACAGGGATTTAAAGTTTCAATGCTGATCGCATGGTGTGGTTTTGACCACAATCCCCATCATAAAAGTAACCTAATCTGTGTGTGGAAAGCTTTTTTTAGCTGGAGATATTTTAGTGTGCTTTTTTAACCGGTTTAGATATATCTACAAGATATACTTACTCCTAAAGATATACTTTCTCCTGCTGCTCACAGCAGCAGGAGAAATAGCTCCTGGCTTGTTATATGGAATTTTGGTTTTGTTCTTACACTGGTTTTACCATATTTCACCTGGAGACTTAAACTTAAAGTAGACATTTTGTGTCAGTTTTCCACAAGTTGACGCCATTTCTTGATGCACTAAAAATATTATGCAAGCTTTTGGGAATACTCTTCTCTAAACTATTTTTACTGCCCTTTTCCTTGTTTAGTTTTTTCCAGTGGCTTTGTTGCACAGCACTTATTAGACTTATCAGAACTCAGAAAGATAAGAACGTTGTAAATTTACCAAAGTTAGGAAAGTTCTTTTGGGTCACTTCCAAACACTGACAAATTCCAACATTACCAGTTCGAAAAGTTTTACATGACTGTAAGTTGTTCAGTTGTATCATCACTTGGCCATCGCTTAAAACCTTTGCCTCTCTGACAAAATAAATGTGTTAGGGTTTCCAGTTACAGCCCAGGAACCACCAAATGTTAAGGCTGCAATGAATTGGGAGCTGCTGGAATACCAATGTGTTGACTGTATTCACACGTCCGACCGGAACTGTAAATGTGTATTTGCACGTATGTCGGTGAATCCCTGTCTTGAATTCCTCAATTATCATCCAAACTAACAGAAGTCTGATTAATTGTTTATAACTGAGGCAGACTGGGAGAAAACAAAGTGACCCACACTAGTTTCTCTGGGTGTTAAATTCTTGCATCGCATTTCCTGTCCAGTCGCTGGCACGTTTGTTTGCTACTTTTGTAATTATCATGCCTCCCACACGCATACAGTGTTTTCTTATACAAATCTCCCTCCCATAAAATTCCCAGAAATTAAATAATAACTGTTATTGCTTCACTTTTCATTGCTGAGTTAAGTTAGGTAAGATAGGAGTAAGTATATGTTATGACATTTTCCATCGTCTGATAAGTCTTAAAGAAAAAGGCAACAGAGACTAAAGCAGGAAGGCAAATGGAAGAGGAATTGTACTGAGAGGAAAGCCGGGGGGGGGGGGGGGGGGGGGGGGGGGGGACAAGAAAAAGTGAAAATGGAGCAAGAGCTAAATTGTATGAAATATTGAAAAGATAAGGAAAATTGATGGAGAAATAGAAATGGGAAGGTAAAACTGTAATCAGGGAATTCAAAAGCAAAGCTGTTTCTGGATGGGAAATAGAGAATACCCCGCTAACCTGAATTAACGCAAGAGTATAAGGTTCAACTGTAAATATCTTTATGCTTCCATTAATTTACCTAAATAAAGTTCCATACTTTCTCTCCGGTTTTGAGATATTATATATATTATCCTATAATGAAAAGAAATGAGCTCCAGGCAGCCATCATTATTACTGTTCAAACTTGGTCTGTGGCTTTTGATCTTTCATTTATCATCATTGTTATTCAATCCTCATTTCAGTTTTTTTTTTTTTTTTTTTTTTTGCTTCCTAGCGTATAATGAGGACAACACTTTAGTGTGCTTCGGTAAAGAAAGGGCTGAGTCAAAAGACAGAGGTTTAGATTTATGATAGTTAGAGACTGTGTGAGGTAAATTAAATCCTTGGTAAAAGCATCTGAAATGAGCCTCCCTGTACACAAGTTATAGGTGCTTTTAGACTTATGATGTCTTTAATTTTGTTTTTTTTACTTAAAAACATGTTAGCGAGCTGTGAATCTAAAATTTAACCATGCAATAGAAGGATATGCCAATTTAAATCAATTATATGGATTCATTACATAGAGTAAAATATTTCAAGTTTTCATCAATTGTATTTTTTTTTTTTTACAATTATGGCTTACATATAATTAAACCCTAAAATTGAGTGTCTCATAAAATTATAAATCCAATAAATGAAAATATGTTAAAACAGCCTTCTGAATAAATGATCTTCATGGTTGGGGCTCCCTTTTGCATGAATTACTGCATCAGTGTGGCGTGGCATGGAGGTGATCAGCCTGTGGCGCTTAGAAGGTGCAGTGGAAGCCCAGGTTGCTTCGATGTCAACAGCATTGTTGGATCTGGAGCCTCTCGTCTTCCTCTGGACATTACCTCTATAGAGTCTCTATGGGGTTCAGGCCAGACGGGTTTCCGCGCCAATCAAGTACAGTAACACCATGGTCATGGAACCAGCTTTTGGTGCCTGTGCCAGTATGGGCCGGAGCCAAGTCCTGCTGGAGAATGAAATTAGTATCTCCATACAGCTTATAAGCAGAATTAAGCGAGACGTGCTCTAAAATTTCCTGGTAGACTGCTGGGTTAACTGCAGACATCAGAAAACATAGTGGACTTTACTACTGAGAGACAGCCCGGATCTTTTTCTCCTGTCTAACTGGTTCAGGAGCTGTTTGATACAAAGAATACAACATTTTTAGCCCAAGGGTAGGGTTCTTCTGTGCTGACTGCAGCCTCAGTTCACTTCCCCAATTTTCTTAAAGGTATGTTACTCAAGAATCCTCTCCAGGCTGCGGTTATCCCTGTTGCTGGTGAACCTTCTTTAACCACACTTCTTCCTTTTATTCAACCTTCTATGAGTATGCATGTATAGAGCCTTCTGTGAACAACCAGCTCCTTTAGCAATGACCTTTTGACACTCAACCTCCTTCTGGAGGGTGCCAATTACTATTTTCCGGGCATCTGTCAGGTCAGCAGTCTTTCTCATGATGGTGTAGCCCACTGACCCAGACTAAGGGTAGTAGTAGTGTTATTTTAAATCCATTACTTTTTCATGATTTTATTTAACCAAAAACCCAACTAGGGACAAATGTTGCAAATTGTACTTTGGCTTTAAATGTTAAAGTGTATGGACTTTTTTTAAAACTTAAGGCTTCTTCTCAAACAAATAAATGCATTCACTTTAAAAAGAATGTGTAGGTGTTTTAAGTTAATTAGCTGATTAGGGTGTGACACCACAAGTTTCTGATATTTAACTGTTTGACAATATTCTAATTTTCTAAGACACAAAGTGTGGGTTTTCATAATCTGTAACCTGTAATCGATAAATTCACAAAAGTTAAAGACTTGGCATATTGCACTCAAAGTATAATGAATCTGATATGTGTGTTTTACTCTCTGAAATGTTTTTTCTGAGATTTTTTCTTTTTAACTTTTTTGCCAAATTCATATTTTTGGAGCCAAACTTGCATGCTAGCTTTGTGCCTCTAACTTACCGAGCCACTAAGTGGGTACTTGTCATCCATAGTACTTTACCGCTAGATACGAGGTGGGCTGATGGAGAAGTACTTATCTGAGGAGGCCTACCTTTTTCCTAACAGTCTTCTTTTGTATTTCTTCTCTCCAGCTTGTAAACCTGGCTACTTCAAGGCGTTTGCTGGGAACACTAAATGCTCCAAATGTCCTCAGCACAGCTCCAGCCATGACCAGGCAGCCACAATCTGTCACTGCAATAAAGGCTTCTACAGAGGTGTCAAAGACCCTTCCTCGATGGCCTGCACAAGTGAGTAGAAATTAACGGAAAAACTAATAATAAAAGAAACATTTGACGTTGCACCCATCTGTCAGACGGGAAACACTTTAGGCTTTATTTTAAACCACATTACTTTTGTGTCCAGTAGTTGGAGAGACTGGCTTTGTGTTATACAGTTTTTTTGCAACATGGCTTTGCGCTGTGCACCATGTTACAGGGGGATGCACTCTGTATCAAAGCCATTCTACCCATTAAAAATCACATGACCCTAAAACCATAATTATTCTTATATATCCTATGATTTTTAACTGCTGTAAAAAAAAAGGCATCACTGAGTATCAGCAAACTTAACGTGCCGGACAAAATTCTTGCCTGTACATAACCCTACTTTACAACAAAGTACAGAAGTCTTTAATACTACCACGTCTTGTTAATGACAATGTAACAAGCAATGTTCTTGTAAAGGTTCTATGTTTTATTAGCAGCAAATAACTTTAATATTTGTAAGTGATTGGGTTCCTATTATGCATGCTGTCATGTCTCATTATATAGTATAAAATGGTTGCATGCAACCATACCGGTTTTGCAAACCAAAACAATGTGTTGCAGCAGAAAAACATGGTTATTTACAGGCCAGTTGCAAAATCTGTTTTATATTTTCCGAAATTCAGTTTTTGTTTTCCCCTAGATTCAGCTTTTACGGTTTTTCTTCCTCTTACATCCAGATTTAAAAATATAGCCTTAGTTTTCACCTAAAGAATGTTTAAGCAGTTATCAGATGGATGGAATTTCAATTATTTAATTTGAAATAATCATTAGAATTATTAGAAGTCACTACTTTTAATAAATATTGATGAATTTAAAAAAGTTAAAAGCTCTATCCTACATCCAATACCATTAAAAATTAAGTATTCAAAAATCTAAAGTTCAGCCATAACTGATTCATACCTCTCAGGGATTTAGTTTTAAATTGATATTTTAACTTTGTAACCATTTCTTTCTCTGACTGTACTAAAATATTAACATTCTGGAGTGACCTAGCTAGAGTCCTAAGCTGTATCTTACTGAGAATCTGTGGACAGACCTAAACATTAGTCACAAAAAAGAAAAATAATCCATGTGTTTTGTTAAAGGATGTATCTCACATATGTTTTTGACACAAAGAGACAGTGCTTTCATAAAAGATGAGTGATTCTCTTATGCAACTCAAATTCATGCTAAACAGCAAGTAATATGTTCCTCATAACTGTAATGATTATAAGTTACTAAACTCGTTCTCCAGTGACAAACTTTAGGACACCGTAAATTCTTGCAACTATTGGTTTGTTGAAAAATAACATTTTCTTTGGACTGCTTTAATGGTATTATGTTGCTACGACAGTTTAATTAAACCATGTGTTGTTGTACTGTTCCTTTTGGAGGAAAAGGACACAAATATCTGAGTCTTCAAAAGACACGTTTTGCTTGCTGATGATGTTTGCGTATGTTGTGTGACTCTGCCCTCATTTTCATCAGCAAAAATCCAAGGGCTCTAGTTAACTTCTATTTCTTCTCAAATGTTGAACAAACGTTGACGCCTAATCACAAACTGTGACACTTCCCTGCTTGCAACTTCCAGGGCTTCGCTTATATTCCTTATAACATAGTTTCAGCAAAGTGTCAGAAGCATGTCTCAGAAATGTGGGGTTCATGTTGTCGTGACAGCTTCATGCAGTTGCTGCAGATATTTTGGCTGATTTCAGTTATTTAATGGTGCCAGTCTCCACTTCCACCAGAACCTCAAGGTGCCCTGTTGGGTTGAGATCTGTGACTCTAGAGACCCTTGGATTAAACCAGCTTCAGATCATTTGAGATCTATGACCTGGTATTACGCAGCGGGAAGTGACCATCAGTGGTGGCTGTGGCTTGATGGGTTGAGTAGTTGTCTTGCAATTGGAAGGTTGTTGGTTTTATTCCAGCTTCCCCTTGTCACATGTCGATGTGCCCCTGGGCAAGGCACTTAACCACTGAGCCTACCGAGCTGCGTATCGGTGTATGAATGTGCTGCGGTGGTGTGACTGTGTTAAATTGGTGCTGCTAGAACATATCTTCTACACCATGACACCAGCGACCTGAACTGTTCAGACATGGTCGGATCGATCCAAGCTGTTGAGTGTTTTTTTTAGCTTTCTATCATATTGAAACATGCTGCCCACTCTTCTCTGACATAAATGACGTATTGTTGTACAAAACAACACTTGATAGGTGTAACGGTACACAAATATTTCAATTTGGTCAGTACTTGAGTTAAGTCATGGTTTGGTACATTTTACCAAATGGTGGCTGGATGGATGATTGATTATGCAACTACATAACCATTAGAAAATCCATTTGGTGATATTAAGACAATCCAGCTGTTTTGAAAACCACTCTGGTCAGAGGGACTAATCCTGATAAGTATGGCTCGGACTGGTTGTATTTCTGGACTTTAGCTAATATTTCTCCACTATTAGGGAGTTTTAAATTCACATCAATATAGTCTCTTTTTTGGAACATTTCTTTCGTAAACCTGAGAGACGGTTGCTTGTGAAAATATAAACAGAACTGCACGTTTAGAAATATCTAAACCAGCTGATCTGAAAACAATGTTTAAAGTTATTTTATATCATGTTTCCGCCCCATTAGTGATCCTCTGTTTAAACAAGCTTTTTGACACGGTTAAGAATATAATTTTTATTACAGGTCTTTAAGTTTTCACAGTCACTGAGTTATGCTTTGTGGTATCCAATGGTTTCAAAACCAGTTATAAATGGACTCATTAACAAGGGGTTGAAATTTCAGACATTTGTCAGTGAGAAATTAACGAGTTGCCTGATGGAACAAAACATTTCAAACTCAGCAAAAGCCTACCACCCACACAACTTCACACAGGCATTTAAAGACACGCTCACAACGCTCCACATTTTGTTGCCAAATGATATCATGGACAGCTTTGAAAACTAAAATAAAGATGAGGACTGGCTGATTATTATCTAGAAAAAAAGTAAGATTGAAACATATATTTATCATCAAACACCTACGCACTTATTTTAATTGCACATTATTTGCTAAAGAATTCAGTAATTGGCCCCTACCTTGTCATGTGAAGAGTATGTTTGGGATAAAGTATTTGTTTAATTAAAAGAAAGCAATTTCTAATAAATTGCTCTATTTTATTGTTTGCTTTTGCCTTCAGGGCCGCCGTCAGCTCCAAGAAATCTCGTCTCACTGATCAACGACACTGCTCTTTTCTTGCAATGGATGCCTCCCATCAACACGGGAGGAAGAAGTGACATCACCTACAACGTTCTGTGCCAACGATGTGATGGAGGTGACAGTATCGTGACCCAATGTGAGCCATGTGAACCAGATCTGAGATTTATCCCACGACCGCTCGGTATAACTGGCACCTCCGTGGCAATACTGGATTATGCGATTTATGCCAATTATACCTTCCATGTGGAGGCTGTGAATGGTGTCTCCGGACTGGGTGTGGCTCCACGATCACTGGCAAACGTTACCGTCAACACGCACCAAGCTGGTGAGTAGCAGAGCTGTTGTAATTTACAACTTTTTCCACATGACGGATATAAGGATTTAATGAAAGAATCAAAAGGCAAACTTACGCAGGCACGAGGAGCAAAAAAGGGGTAGAGTGATGGACCATGAGGCAGAATAAAAGAAGAAACCAGCAATGAGCAGTGAAAACCAGGGAACTTGTATGCAGAAGGAGGTTTGGAGAAAGGCATGGCAGAAAAAGGTGAGATCAGTCAGGTGGAGATGAGGAACAACTGATGCTAATGAAGGCAGAGTAACCTAAGGGGAGGAGAGAAATGCACTGTAGCTGAAGAGAGAAAAACACAAGGAAGGAATCTAACAGGGAATAATCACAAATGAACACACAAGAATGAACTAAGAATCTGATTCACAAGCAGATGAACTAAAATGGCAACAGCTAGAGAACAGAAACATAAAGAAACCCAAAACTCAAACACTTAGGGTCATGCAGCTCCACAGTGAGACCAAACAAAGTAAGAGGATTACAGGCAATTAAAAATAGCTCTAAAATTTTGATCCACGGAAAGCCTTTCCTTCAGTCTTGCATAGCTGTGCATTCTTCTGATGTGCAGCAGCTAGCATGCTGTGTGCTTCAAACTAGAGCAGCATTCGATTCTCCAAGTGCCTGAAGATTCCCACCCCTAGTAATCGCCACGAAACAATTGGAGATTTATGCTGTTTTGATCTGATTTCCCAGTGTTTTTAATCGCTTTCTGGACTCCAAGCATTGCAATGGGCAGAGCTATGTGTTTGGTGGACAGGTGGAAAAGTAACTTAGTGTTCACAAAAAAAATTAAAAATCCTTTTTTTTTAGTTTCCAGAAGTTCATGCTCATTCACTTCATCAGCCCAGCTGCGACAGATATGAATTTTTTGTTCATGAATTTGCAAAGGGTAACGTTATGGACTAAGAATGAAGCGGAGATGGGGAAGTGGTATGGAATTGGCCTTAATTTGTCTGCAACAGTCTCAACGGGCTTGTTCTGCCTGTCCAGCCATGCAGAGATGGGATTAAAAAGGTTTCTAAATTTTCAGGCCAGCAAAGTTGCATAAGTTTCCAAGAGTTTTAATAGTTAAAACAGATTTTAAATGGTAGCTTTTTATGTTCTTTATTTTACAAAGGGTAGTAGAACGTAAATCCCCTGCACTAGGTATGCTTAGTTTTTACTCCGATGGGTTAACATTGAATTGACCTTTAACTGCTTTACAATTTATATAATATTTAATCTGTGCTTCGTTATTTGATTCATACTTAAATAACGCTGTGTTTGCAACTTGAAACTGATATGCTACTAAAACCACCGTGTTGCTTCCCTGAGCACCCTGCCCCCCTCCTGACCAACCTTGTAGGTCCAAATAACAAGTCGATGTGTGAAACACACTCGTGACCCTTGAAGAGCTGACAGAGCCTCTCTGAGCTGAACCTAATTTTAATTAGCAGAACCCGACTGACCCAAGGTTTGCTGAGCCACGAGTTCACAAGGGATCATTGTCATGAGCTTGAATTAGCAAAAATAAAACACCTGAAGTTTAACCTTAGACTGAAATTTCAGGGACAGGGATACCGAAGGAATCGCTGATTAAGCAGGTCAATATGAAGGTGGGTTAATAGACTATTCCAGGGTGTTACATTAATATATATATATATATATATATATATTTGTGAATATTTTTTCCCCATTTCCCTGTTTAACATGAGATAGGGTCTAATCAATTCTCCATTTGTACTGAAAATTAATATAATACATATGTAACAGCGCCTTTTGTTGTCTAGCAACAACTCCTTTTTATTCCTTTTATTAATTTCTTGATAAAACAGCTTACAAAGGATGCCAAATGTTTCCAATGGTTAAACCTGAGCCAACACTTTTCATATTATTAACAAGTGTTAGACTGTTGGTCCAGGTTTAAAATATGGAGCATCTGATGGAAAATGTGCCTCTTTGGAAGCATACACTTTACCATGCGCCATGTCTAGTGAGTTGCTTTCCGCAGAAAGTTTTTAATCCGTCTGTATAGTGTTAAATAGTTACATTTGATATGATTGTCCTGACTTACTAAAGTGTTAATGATGGAACTGATTATAAGCTCTCAGCCAACATAGAAACCACCCACTGAATGTGTTATTTTTCCAATGAGGAAGACTCACATCCCACCGTGAGACTCTGGTGGGGCCAAATCATTTTTCAAACTCACACACTGTAATTTCTTCTCTCATATGCTGCAAGAAGCTTGCTATGAATAATAAATGCCCTAAAGAACATCCACCTTTTTTTAACATTGATCCATTCATTAGGCTTTTATTATGCAGCTGCTGGTAGCAATGGGGTCTCTAAGGTCCTCTCAGGTCCTGCTTGATGAAGTCAATGCCTGGTCGATATATATATATATATATATATATATATATATATATATATATATATATATATATATATAATATATATATTATATATGTGTATATATATATGTGTGTGTGTTTATATAAGTTTTGCTGCAATGTTTTATCCTTTAAACTATATTTAGACAACCTTTGTTGTCATGCAAGATGTCATTAAAGCAGTAGCTGCACTCTTTATTCTATCCCTACATTAAAACTGAACTTTTCATTCAACTATGCTCAATATAAGTGACCTTATCTGTCACTTTTTTATTTTGTCCATTTAAATAAATATCTACAGCAATCATTTCACAACTCAAGATTTACAAATATACTTAATTTCATACAGAGTGAAAATGATTTATTTGCATTTCTTGACACTTTGGTTTAGTTAAGTTTGCTTTACTTTTCTTTACTTTACATCAATGTAGTTTTCCGACAGCTTTGACAGGTAA
>NW_023397219.1:1106171-1211171 GCF_011125445.2 Fundulus heteroclitus | reverse complement strand
ATTATAAAATAAATTCAAGACTAGTGAATGAAAGTGGAGATTAATGCTTCAAAATCTACCAAATTTTAAAATTGAGAATGCAAGATTATTACTAAAATCAACCTTGTGTTTTGTACATAATTGATATTGGTTGGTTATACAATACCAATAAACCTTTATGACTGACTTGTTAAATGTGCCATGACTAATCAAAACACTACATGGTAACCATAATTAAAATTCTATCAATGACTCTCCAACTTTTTATAAATAACACACACATTCCTGATGTTATTCATGGATTGCAAAATCTTCATGCTAAGAATAGTAAACAAAATACCACTTACCACTTTGGTATTCATATAGTAAACGTTTTTCACTCTGCCTTGATAGTCTTGATAGTCTTCTTCTCTTGTAACTGGATCTTGGATATATTCGTCCTTTTTACATATGCATGAAATTGGCTGGACATGCCTGCACCACCACTGTTTGGAAGCCAAGTTTGCTGCAGCTTTTGAAAATAATGAGTATTTAATTTAATTTTATTTTAATTCGTTCATTTTCAAAATGTAATTCTATGAAGATTATGGTGATCTTGAAACATCTAAAATATTTTAATATTTAAAACTGTGGTTCCCAAACTTTTTTAGCCGTGCACCCCCTTCAGTGTCTCAACCGGGTTGATGCAAAAAAATAAAAAAATTAAAATAATCTGTTGCAGTTACAACAAAACCATCACAACAAAGGTTACGGAAATACAATTAGAACATAATTTGAATTAAATTGCATTAAAGTTACATCCACAACAGAATCCTGAGGATTTTCAGGTGTATTGGTGGCTCAGCGTGGAGCGAGAGACAGAAAGACATGCTCAGATCGGCCACACCTCCGCAACCTCAAACGTCTCTGAAGCAGAGACCATCCAGCTGGATTCACGGACTAAACTCGGATTATCTACCAGTGTGTGTTCTCACTTTGTTTATTTCATGTACCAGCTTCTAAATCTGAGTCTGATGCACAATTTACGCCTCAAAATACAAACACAAATACATTTACTTTGTACAAACGCGAAGACATTTAGTTTGATTTGTGTTCGACGACGAGCGAGAGAGAGAGAACACTTTGGTAGAGCAGCACAGAGTAACAAAAACAGAGCGATGTTATTAATCAGAGAAATAAAAACTTTCTCAGCGGTTGCATCCAGCAAGTCAACACGCCCACAGCAACACACCTCAGCTCCCCGCAGCCCCACCGCCAGTTGCCGGTTTCCCTGCTCCTGTCTGAATACACGCTAAAACTGCATCTTTGAAATTAACTGCATCTGTCTGAATCACAACGACAAGTATTACAGCTCTGTGTGTGAGCATAATAAAGAAATCGCGTCTACCACTAATAATTCCCCCCCAGCAGCAGCTGTGGGGGCAGCTGTGGTGGCAGCGGTGTGGGCGTGTCATGCGCATCACAGCTTGTCACCGGTTCAGAGTCATGGCACCATAAGCAGCACTGTTTGTAGGCGCTGCATGATCAATAGACAGTGTCACTCAATTTAATCTTGTAAATAAAACTTTTGGCCCAAATTAAATTTTCCCTCTGCTGACGTAAATGACATGAGGCGAGGAGAGAGAAAGATACATTTTCTGATTCCCGCTCCTTCTCTTCTCCTGGATCCGTTGCAATATTTTTTCATTGTTCAGTGAGATAGACATTTTATTATTCAGGTTGACGGCTGACTGCCCGGCAACAGTAAAAGGATGTGTTTTTTTTCCATTACTACAAGGACTCAAAGAGACTGAGTATTTTACTTAATCTTCAACCAAACATCTTTTTTTTTTTTGGAGTTAAAAATGTTTTGTTGCATGCAGAAATGTTATTTCATTTTCTCTGCAGTCTTTCATTGATTTCATAAGTGTAACACAGTATAGTTCAATCTGAAAAACTCAGAGAAAGAAAATGGCAATTAGAAGGATTTTATTGACACAATAATTTAAGTCTTTGGCACTCAGACCTCGGCAGGAACATTAATGCTGAATTATACTTTAATATGCATAAGTAGATGTATGAGAACAGAGATGTTCCCCCCAGGTCTGAAACTGGTGGTGGAGTGGAGATAGAAGTTTGTTCAGTCCATATGATGATCGATAAATGTCCCACTTGATAAACACAGGTTTGCATGAACTGTATGATGAGCAAGCTTGAAGCAACTGTGGAGAGGAAAAACTCCCCTTTGGGAAGAAACCTCTGGCAGAACCGGGCCCAACATGGTGGTCGTCTGCCGGACCAATACGAGGTGATAGGGAGTGCTGAAGACTGGGAGAAAACATTGATGATTGAGGATGAAGAACGTCATGGAAGCTAGATGAACTCAGCTACGATGGTGGAGAAGGGGTTGGGAGTGGGTTGAATCGGACATCTGATTCGAAATCAGACATGATGCAATGCTGTTGCGCTTGCTGGTTAGCAGGCTGAGACGTGGATTTGAAGTTGCTTTTAAGATGAGCGCGGGATGCTGATTGGGCTTCATGGAGGTGCGGTCCGAAGCTGATTGGCTCACATCAGAGGCGGATCGGCCTCTGATTGGACGGCAGCAGGCGATGAGTTTGTTCAATTGAACTTCCGCTTAAGCTCCATTTTGTTTATACACGGAACAAAGGCAAAAAAAAGTTATATTATGTCTCTGTGTTATTTCATTTAAAATGTCAAAAGGGTTTTGTGGCTCCCAATGTTTTCTTTATTGTGTGAAACAGGTCCAAATGGCTCTTTAAACGGTAAAGGTTGCTGACCCCTGGCCTACACCAAGATAATGAGCTCAGATTATCTTTTGTTCACACAAACATTAGCTTAACAGAAATGATAACTAGTGACATAACAGATCATTTTTAGAGTCAAATAAACACTTACCAGCAATAAGAACCTTTAAAGTATCCCACAACCCTTTGCATGACATGATGTGTAAGCACAGCCCCCTCACGGAAATCAACGAAAATGTCCGGAGACACAGAGCGCACATTTTCTAAATAATTTTCGGAAGGCTGTAAGTCCGGATTTGACTCACATTATTCATGTGCATTTTTGTCACGCAATGACAGCAGAGTTAATGTCCGAATTGGGCACAACAGTCTGAAGCCATAAAACTGGCTCAACCAGATGGACTCAATGTACGAGACCCGACCGCCAAGCATTGGGAGGGAGAGTCATCGTGATCTGTGGTGTTGGATTCCTTAATGACAGTAAGGGACATCGTGGGTTTCCTAGGCAAAACTAGCCGGGGGAGGGAGCATACAGGCTAGTTTTCCTACCTTCTTCCTCACTGACTACACTATTCGGACAGCACTTATCATGGCGACAGCTGACACACTTCAGCTTTGGCAAAAGACTCCTTGCTCTGTAAGGGTATTTGGACTGAGCCTATGTTTTTTTTTTTTTTGGCTAGTGCTGCTCTGACCGTTGTAGTTCTTAAAGGACCAGTAGCCTTCGGCGGCCATCTGTTCGAAGCTCCTTTAATACCTCCTCATTTCGTGTGACACCATCAAGCTCTATCTGAATTGTCTCCTCCCCACAAAGCACAAAAACATGTGCACGTCTTGATTGGACCATGGTTTTGATTTTTGGGCTTCCATCTCCGTTCACTATCTCATGATATACTCAGTTGCTGCTTGTTTTTTGTGTTCTGGAGTCGCTCTTGTTACCCAGAATGTGACCTCACCCCTTAGTTAATCAGAGACAGACAGCCTTCTGACATGATGTCTTCAAGTTGACTTGCTGCATTCGGAACCACACCAAAGCAGGTACTACAAATGCTTACCGTTCCATGTAACTGTTACTATTACTCAGTGAGATGTTGCAAAGCCCCCAAAGTTGAAATAGTGGAAAATGGGCAAAACTAAGTTCTGTGGAGGTACAGCAACTTTTAGTTGAGTACATTGCTCTATAAGCCTGAATCAAACAGCTAAACTACCTGTAGTGATTTTTTTCGTTTTATTTTCTTTGATGAAGATCCATCACAGTCACCAAAGTTACAGTCTCTCAGTCACCTCAGTCACCAAAGTCACCGTGAAAACTAAAACATATACAAATATTAGAATACAAAACAAACTTACAAAATAACAAAATACAAACAAAACAAAAACATACCTCACTGCTGTCACTGGGAAATACTATGTTGATTTCTTAGTTACAAACATTTTGACAGTTCAAGGCATTCATTGGCACAATGATTGTACCAGCTTTTATAGAGCTGCCGTCATTATCTACGGCAGCCTGTGAGGTACATACAAAACTCTCAAAACATTACAAAGTGCAAATAACATTAAACAAAACAAAATAGAAACCAACAAAATGCTAATCAAAACAAACATCCATAAACAATATGCAACATTCTTAATTTATAAAATTCACTTTGAAAAATTTACTTGATAGTCTACAAAAATATTATTTAGGCAATTTATTTTAAATCGCTCTCCATCCATTACACTCCCACCAATAATGCATGAACTATCACCAAAATCATGCATTTTTTTAAAGTTTCCCTTAAAACCATGCAGATTGTTTAAACATGCTTGTCTGTGTACATTCAGTTTTAGTCACTTTCTAATAACACCACCAATTTTTGCACCGGTCTTTCTATCACTGAACTCTTAGAGATAATATCTCTTCCTGATCTTTGTTCTCCTGTTCTCAACTTCACTTTTCGAACCAAGCCATCACTATCGACCATTGTTTCCACAACACGACCCAGCTTCCACCTATTTCTTGGGAGAAAACCCTCTTTTACAATGACAACATCATTTACCTTTAGATTGCGCCGAATTACATGCCACTTTTGTCTAATGGAAATATTCTGGAGGTATTCTCTCTTCCACCGACTCCTGAGTCTGCCCTGCCTCCTGGAGGAGGCAGGGCAGACTCAGACTTCATTTGAAGCAAATTATTAGGAGTTAAGGGTTCAAGAGAACCAGGGTCATTTATTCCCTTTAGTGTTCAAGGACGACTATTAATTATGGCCATGGCTTCATAAAAGAAAGTTCTTAATGAAGCATCATCAAGTTTTCCCAAGCTTTGAGAGAGAATAGAGGCCAACATGTTTCGAATGGTGCGTATCTGACGCTCCCAAACGGCACCAGCATGACTTGCTGATGGTGCATGAAAGACGAACTCTCTTTCCAAAGATGGAAACGAGGAGAGATGGAAACGAGGAGAGAGGGGAAAAGAGGGAAAATCGAGTTGAAGAAGCGACCAGTGGCGGAGTCACTTATGAACCACAAATCAACACAGCCAAAATCACTTTTAAAATGCATGCACATACAACAGAAAAATACTCAACAGTTAAAAACAACTCCGTCTTGGAGTAACAACAATTAAACTAAATCTATGTCTGCCCAGGCACACCTAAATCACCTTACAGGTGAAAAAGAAATAAAAGAAAAGAAAAAGGGAATATTTCTTTACTATGACGATGCCTTGCGGGTGTCCTGGAGCACTCCTGAAGGCGTCTTGTTGAATGCAGGTATTTGCAGCAGCGGGACCGGGATAAGAAAGTTCCTTCTCTTTTCCAGGCTTCCAGACGCTTTGTTCGGCCAAACAAAATCTCCCAGTGATCCTCTTTCGACCACTGGGAGATAACGGCTCTCAGTCTTTGATCAGAGGGAATTCAAAAGTACTTTTTAAGTCGACCTCCTGTATCAGCAAATACAGGGAAAGCTTTGCTCCGGTAATCTTCAGTCCAGCAAAGAGTTATTGAGCACGTGGCGTGGCATGGGGGGGTAATTCCATGGAGTGTAACAGCTGTGTGCCTTCTCGGACTGGCAGAACGCCAAGAAGAAGGAAGATTGCCGGTGCAGCTGGGTTTTATACCTTTCCCTAGCAACGTTATCTCTCCGCTTTCTTTGTTGGGGGCGGCGGCCATTTTTGGGCCGTGTTGCATGATGGGAGTTGGTGGCCATTTTGACCACATTGCCTCATGGGAAATGCAGTTTGTCACGTCTGACGGGCGTAACACAAGTAAGTCTTCAGGTAGAGGGTCATACCATCCAATACTTCTGCAGCACAGATCTTGTAAAATGCATTCCCATTCACAATGATGCTATTACTGACAAAATACTGCGGCGTGTATCAGGTTTGACCCTCAGATCAATGTGAAAACCCAAACAGTCACTTTTGACATGCCATCGCATCCCTAGGGTATGTTCAGTAAGTGTCAAATCATGCTTGAGATCAGCAGAAACCACACTTGTGGCTCTCTCAGATGGATTCACACAGTCTAGGACTTCAGACCTATTGGAATTAAATTTGTGGAGTCTCAAACCACCTTCTTTGCACAGTTTCTGCGCTTCAGTTATTAGTATGGTGGCATCATTAGTTGTGGGGACACTTATTAACCCATCATCAAAATAAAAATTATTCTCCACAAATGCTGCTGCAGCTGGAAACTTTGATCTTTGCTGTTGTGCCAAATATTTCAGTCCAAAATTAGCACTGCCTGGAGAGGAGGCAGCACCAAAAAGGTGAACTTTCATCTGATATTATTTAGGCTCTTTCTCCAAATCTCCTTGCTCCCACCATAGAAACCTGGTGTAAGAACGATGTTTGGTGCAACAGAAAACTGGTGGAACATCCTTTCAATGTCACAAATAATAGCAACATCTTCTTTTCTAAAACGCAGGAGGATTCCAATTAAAGAGTTAATCAAATCTGGACCATTCAACAAAGTTTCATTTGGAGAGCTACCACGAAATTTTGCTGAGCAGTCAATTACTACTCTTAACTTCTCTGGTTTCTTTGAATGATACACCCCATGATGAGGTAAGCAATTTCATGAGCAATTTCAGCATCACCACAGCTAATAATAGACTCCATAAATGTTTTATAATGATTGTAGAACTGATCATTCCTCTTTAACCTCCCCTTCAGATGTTGTAAACGAACAGTAGCCAGCTTCTTATTATTTGGCAACACAGGAATGCAGGGTGTTTTAAATGGAAGGGGCATCTCCAAATGCCCATCATCTCTCTGTGTAATATTTTCACTCAGAAGTTGCATGAACCGTCATCTTGGGAAACACATTTCCCTTTTGGACCCTTTTCATTGAAATCCATCTCTAAAACTCTTAAAACATCCAAACCTAATGGAGCGGGCATTTCTTTTACCATCACTCTATGTACAAATCTTTGGTTACCTTGCCGATCTAAATATGGATTGGCTACCCCAATAATACTCCAACCAAGAGCAGTCTTCTGAGCAAAAGGTTAATTTTCTCCACCAACAACAGCTTCCAATGGAGCTAATGCAGAAGTACAGTCAAAACCAATGAGTAAACCTACTTCACAGTCTTGCAAAGCAGGCATTTTGCCAGCCAGATGTTTAAGGTGAGGCCACTGTAATGCTGTATTTCTATTTGGTATGCAAGATGTATCAATAGGAATGAATTCCCGTGTGTATGCTTGCCGCAACTGTATATAATTACCAGAGAAAAAACTCAGAACCTGCAAGTCATACACATTTTGACTTAAAACGGGTGTATCAACTGAAACCATGGTACTAAGTTTTACCTGTACTGGTTTGGTTTCTACAATCAAGTTTTTCACAAGATCTTCTAAAACAAATGAGGAGTCACTATGAGTATCAAGGAGTGCATAAGTAAGTATTTCCTTCCAAAAGTCCTTCTGTTACATCCTTGATGTAACAGAAATGAGAGAGAAAAGAGAGGGAGAAAAGAAAGGGTGAGTGCATGAGATAAAACACTGTGAGAAACCTGAGGTGTTTCTTCTGGAGATATAGAACACTGCTGAGCAACATCCTGAGATCTCACTCTCTCCTTGTGTAAACAAGTAGGATGCTGTTGCTTACACTCTCCACAAACATGGCCCGTTTTACAATCTTTCAATAAATGGCATTTCCTTAAGCATCCAAAACAAAGATGGTTCTGATATATAAATGATCTCTTGTCTGCCATTGATTTAACTGCAAATTTTGTACATTTAGCAACACCGTGTGACATGTCTGCACAAACTAAGCAAGGCTGTTTAGATTTAAGAAGATGCACCTTTTCTTGTCTTTTGAACTCCATACTGGTATTAAAAGCCTTTGCCTTCCTGGAAAAGTCATTTGAAGTTCTAGACTTTAACAAAAATGGAGAAGCAACAGGATTACATGCTATATGTGCTTCCTTTTGTATACATCCAGAAAATCATTCAAAAGATTGATATTCTCCACACGCATCAAGTACTTCAACAACAACTCTACTCCATTTACGTACAACCCAGTCTGGTAACTTCTTCAATATCTTATGATTTTCTTCACAATCATTTAAGATGGACAGTCCCTTTACTTGAGGCATAGCCTCTTAACAACTTTTCAAAAAGTCAGCAAAATCTCTGAGAGACAATGGATCATTTGGTGTAATCTTTGGCCATAACCTAAGTTTATCCCTAAATGCTTTCTGAGTTACAAACGGGCTTCCATATCTCTCCTGTAGAACTGACCAAGCACCTTCATATGCTTCCTCAGAGCTTCTGTAAAAGAAACCTTCCACAGCCTTTCTGGCTTCTCCAGAGAGATAAATTTTAAGATACAACATTTTTTTCCCCAGCAGAGATGGATTTTGAATCAATTAAAGTTGTAAATGATATCTTAAAGTTCACAAATTTCAAAGGGTCACCTGAGAATGTGGCAGGTACAGGAACAGGAAGGTGACTTAAACTCAATGAGCTTGTTAAGGCTTCAGCCAAGTTTACTGCAGGAATCTCAGAGCAAGCGTGAGGTGGTAGAATTGATGCAAATTTTACAGCTGATTTTCTTAGGGGTTTTAAAGTTTGCCCTGATTTAACCTCAGGCCTAAAATCAAGATTTTCCCCTTCAACACCATCTTCCAGTCTGCTATAAACATCAACCCTAGCGGCAGCCATTTTAACTTCCATATCTGTTTGCATTACCTTTAGCTTGCTCTTCTCATCAAGCTGCTGTAGCGCTTCAGCTTCCTTCTGCTTAATTTCTGCCATAATCTGGGACTCCTGACATTTCCATTCACATTCAAGCTTACCGACTTTCGCATGTTGAGCTTCAATCTCCAACATGGATCTAACTTGAACCCTTTTGGCCGCAAGATCAGCTTCTGCTAATACACGCCCTTGAGAAACATTGGAGCTGGTAATTGATGAACCATTTGTACATGAAGAACGTTCAGTAGAGATTTCTCCAAAAACAGACTTATATTCATCTCTATTTAAGACTTCTCGCACCCTTTCAACTTCTTTATTAAATTTCTCTTCAACAATACCCCCTTCTAAACGCTTACACACAAGATCATAAATCTCATTTGTTAATATAGTACAGGCATCTAGTTTCTGCACAATATCTGGAGTATTTAAATAATCACATTGAAGAAACTCATAATTCTGTTCAGGGGTGGACTGGGACAAAAAATCGGCCCTGGCATTTTGGATTAGACTGGCCCACCACATTATTATTATTATTATTATTATTATTTTTTTTTTTTTTTTTGTACTGAATGTGTATACAAACTGTGCAATACCTTGAGGTAAGCTGGACAGTTTTAAGAGCCCCAAACTATGTAATGATGATAGGATAAACCAACCAACCTCTCTTTTCACTATTTTTCATGTAAATCCTTGGTGGCGCTTGATGGCGAAGCCGGTGAGGCCGCAGCGAGCTTGGCATCCCCTGAGATTGCGCAATCTTATGTTAACTGCTCTGGCTTCCATTCCGTGAATGCATCTTCCTGTCTCTAGATCATAAATTCAATTGTTCAAACAGTTATGAACTGATTTTCCACAATTTAATATATGTGGATTACGAATTGTGTTTTGGTCATCAAACTGTGTGCAGGTAACATGTTTTCGTGCTGCTGGGTGATCATAACCAGCAGAGAACTGGTTGTAGGTGAGGCCGGCAGTTCCTTGGCCTCTAGGCAGGGGGCGCTCAAGGAGCAATGCTCGTGATCCTAAAACTGTAGAGTCACAGCAAGTGGATGTTTTATTAGGGAGTTATGCTAAACAAGTAAAGCACTAAAAAGACTCTAAACATACAGCCGGAACAGGACTGATCAAGGAAGGCTTTCCTCCCTGGCAGTGAGCTCCACTGAGACTGAGAGACTTTTAAAACTGAAGAAGATAAAGAGAACTTTTACCGGAAAATTACCAATATTTTTGTGCAGAAAAAACATCACATGGACTTAATTTATAAGTAGAGGTAATAATTGTGCGACAGCGATAATTGTGCGTAATGTGGGTTATAGTTTTAGAATGTTACAAATGCAGATTCCATCATAACTCAAACTGTTACCAATCAAATGACAAATAATTTAGTTTAGTTTTATTTTTTCATCAAAGAAACAATATTTTTTCCATGTCTCTTGGTTAATTGATTTGGCTCAGTCAGTTTTTTTAGCACTTTGCAGTGAGTTTACTCTGTAGAGTGTATATATGTGTAAATCTGACTCTGATGACATCAGTGCCTCACCAGCTATGAACCCTACCGCAAGCCACTGACTATAACCACCACCATATTTTACTTTAGTCACCGGAGCATGAAGGGCCTGCTGTTGGGAACATGTCAGTCAGTTTGACACATTTCACAGCGTCCGTTTGAAGAACTCGTTTCTTTTTTTCGCGCAGTTTCTCTGCGCCTTCCTTGCATTTTCTTATCCATTACTACTGTGATTACACCGCTGCACAAAGTTCCACATGGAGCGTGAAGGTGTTTTTCTACTTTATCATTGGCCTAGCCCATTAGACTGTCAGGGATGATAACCAATGGGCTGCAGTAGTCTGTGGTAAGGGCCGGATGATCGGAACAGACTCTTGCGCTGCTGATTTTATTTTTCTTCATGCATTATGCAAATATAACGAGGCCAATATATAAAATAATAATAATAATAATAATAATACATATTATTAATATACATGTCGGGTCTGCCGGCCCAAACAGCACGTCGGCCCACTGGGAAGATGCCCGGTACGCCCGATTACCAGTCCATGCCTGATTCTGTTTCACTTTCTCAAGACTGTTTTGGACTTGCTGATTTATTTCATCTAGATTCTCCTGAGAGCAGAAACCCTTTAATTTCTTCCTGGCTTCTCTGGCAATTTGTTTCCAGGAGGCATATGATTTAAGAAATGGCTTTATCTGTTTTGCAGACTCTGCTTCTCTGTACTGCTCTCCCTTTTCAGTTAACTTTCTTGTGCGAGAACCTGAAACCAGATCTCTCAAAAGTTAAGAGTGAGATTATGCTAATTTTGGGGGTGGGGCTTGTTTTGGGGGCGGGGCTAACTGGACCCTGGAAGAGCCGGTGGAGTCTCAACTTCATCTAATTTTTATCCCAGCAGATATTGAAGTAGACATGTATTACTTTTGTTAAAAAGAGAAAGAGGCGTATTAGTACTTTATTGTTCAGTTAATGGATTAAAACAAAAAAATACACAATTGTTCAAATAATACTGAATAAAATAAAGTAGTTTTAAGTTATTGACCAAATTATTACACTGTTACACATTCATCTATGGGTTGTTTATCATTGTAGATCTATAACCTGATTGGTGGATCAGGCTGCGTTTCATCAGGCCTTTATGGTCAACATTTTCCCCTCAGCAGCAACACTGAAGCACACAGAGGTTCACGCTGCGTCTTTACGCACGATCCAGCTGCTGATGTCTCCCTCTTTTCAGCTCAATGTACTTCTAGACTGTTACAGTTTATAACCATTCTCATCACCTTTCACAGCGACAGGTTTCTCATCCTAGTCGCAGCGCTGACTAGACAAATCTCTATTGCTCTTATCAGTGCGCTCTGGACAGTGAGGTGGGCGGATTTTACCCCCGTTGGTGCACTGTGTGCGACGGATAAACAGTGGGGAAAATGCATAACTAAATACTGTAAAGGGCTCCTATAAAGGGAACAGGGGTACTGACAGCTCTGAGATGAAGCCCCTGATGTTACAAGTTCTTTAAAATGACCCTTAAAAGTGCGCACCTGAATTAAAGCGCGAGGCAGCACGCCCACCGAAGCGCCACTGATTGTATGTTGTTAAAAACAAAAGGGCATGAAACACAGCTACCAACTCTCCTATTGACTTTGACTGGCACACGTTTCTACCGATGTGAGGACATTAAACGTAGTGATTCACGTTTTGAATGGTAAACAGTGATAAAAGCACCTGCTCCGAGGGAAAGGAGGGGGGAGAGGAGCAAGCGCTGAGGCACAGAAGTACGGTGCATGTAGTTAAAAAATGCAGAATTAATAAAAACAAAACTTATATACAGACTAAATGGCGTTTTAAACTGCATCTGGTTAGCACAACTGTTTTATGATCCTGCGTGCAGCCATGCAGCAGCTCCACCCCCTCCCCTCCCCTCCCCTCCTGCGTACGCGGTACAAGACCTTACCGGCTTACTTTCACCACTGGTTAAGACTAAAATTATTCATAACTCTGGTTGCTCTTCCTGCTGCTCTGTTAACACGAACTGCAGCAGGAATTACTGATGGCCACAAGTTGTGAAAGAAGCCGAAACAGCTCAGCAGAAGGCGGAGTTTTGTTGTCCGCAGCCCAGATGGGCTTTGTAATTTTTATGCGTGAGAAATGCCAAGTTTGCGTGTGAAATGCCGTGTGTTGCGTGTGAGCGTGTGAAGTTAGTGAAATGCGTGTGTCACACGGTCAATGCGTGAGAGTTGAGTGGCCTGCTGAAACCAACTCTTGTCCCTTTGGCTTTTCCTCAGTGCACACATCTTCAGTAGAAAGTCCTTTTTTACGTGGCAGAGACATCTTAAATCTTACAGTGAAATTAAACCTACATTCAAACACCATTCTAAATTTTCTTTTTTCCATTTTTCTTCCTTAAACACACCTTATAGGTAATTCGGCGTATAATTTAACCAAACATAGGCCTTAAATTCATTTAATTTCGTATATATCAACCAAGTGACGTCATTTCCAAGTTATTTCCGCGTTGTTTGATCAGTCAATTTCTCACCGCACCAGTGGTCATCTGTCAGATTCAGTTTCTGATACCAACTTCCACTGCGAAGACAGCTCCTCCTTGTGGCGTTGACGCCGACGCAGTGTCAAACTTCAGCCGATGTCCAATCCAAAAATGCTTAATGCAGTGCTTAATGTGTGATGGTTACTAGTGATGGAGAGATGAAGCTTCATAAAGCATTGAAGCGTTCAATGCAATTGGTTCACTCATGTGTGGAAGCTTCAGGGTGCTTCATTTGCTCTATTGTGCCATCAAGTGGACAATAAATGTAAAACGTGTAGTGTGATTATAATGAGACTGGCTTTGGTGTCTGAAGCACTGAATCAATGTTGGTAATGCCTATACAGATTATAAACTTTGATATGGTGTCTGTCTTTATGATACAATGACAGGGTCAAAATGAAAAGTGAAAAAAAGGGAGAGAGCCCTGATTTTTACACAATGTGTAAATAAATACCTGTTTTCATGCAGATATATTTTTTTTGCCTATTAAACAAAGATAGACATGGTATTACGCATAAACATACAAATTAATAAAAATTGTACATTTCATTACAAGTTTTGTTAATTTTTTTCACTCTCTCACACACATCTAATTCTGAGCTTTCACACCAACAACAATAATTTCTTTGAATATGTTTGCTTGCTGTTTATATCCATATTCATAGAGTTTAAGCCTGGAAAAAGGTTTTAAACTTCCAGGTCATTCCAGTCTTACACTTTGCTTGCAACTGGGCAGGAGCTTAATACCCTGAAAGAGACTGTTTAGGAACTGATTAGTAACTCCAGGTACTTCATTTAGCAACGTGATTCAGCCTTAGATTGTCAAATACAGAGAAAACAAATTAATAAGCATTAAAGTACGATTTATGGGTTGGGTTTCTGCAATGTTATCAACGTGCAAAAACTCATCTTCAGAACCAATCTCTGATTAAAATGGTGATCTGCACCAACTAATCTACTTTCAGCAGTTATCACCGGTTAACTGCAGAAAATACGTGCAGAGTTGCTCTGTCTGCCTTTACTACCGTCGGCTCCTATGGCGGAGGGATATTTCAGCTGGATACACTCAAGGTGTCTAGTGCAGGCAGGTCTCATAATAACCCTTATTTCGTCACTTATTTTAGAGCCCAAATAAGCGATTTCACATTCAGAAACGTGCCCAAAAAAACCGCAACCCATGACTCATGTAATTTTAGAAGCGCTTTTAGAAAAAAGAAGCCCAAAGTCGCATGAAATAAACGGTATTTGGCAACAGTGAGCGCGGGTCTATTTTGCTACAGTTCTCTAGCACTCTTGAAACTACGGAAAGCGCCGAGGGTAAAAGAAACACAGTCCGGAGAGCACAGTGGGGAAAAACCACTAGGGAACGGTGTGTGTGTTTTGAAGCGCGATTAACGGCGACAAAAAAATTTGTCGGCGTTATGGTCTAACAAAGTTAATGCGTTAATAACGCGTTAAAACTGACAGCTGTAGAAAATACCCTTTCACAAGGCACAGATGAAGCAGGGGTACAGAGAAAAGTTTGTATAAGTTGGGATATACTTTTTTCTGTCTTTCCCAATATTCCAGGGGGTTCTCCACTCTGGTGGTGTTTTGTTCACCCAAGTACGTCTGGACCTCCACTGTATCTGCAGTGACATTTTGAGCCCCAGTCTGCAAGACTGTGGTGTCCAAACGACGCCACAGTTTGCTTCCTAAGACAGACAGGCTGTAAGAGACTAAATACAATAATTAATAATTATTACACAACAATAAGAATGTATGCAGTATCTATTACCTTGAATCACAGGCTGAGAAGCTTCTGATGTGTGTGGTTGTGAGGAGGACGAGGGGGAGGATGGGCTGTTTCGAATAATAGCAGCACATTCACCTGTGAGTCTCTTCTCGGCCTCTGCTGCTTTATTTGGGCTAAAGAAGCCTATCTTTTTGAATCTGGGATCTAGCAGTGTCGCCAGTGACATTATGCTCATCGATAGCAGTGTGAACAGCTTCTCCCGTAATTGTCTCTTCAGACTCTCAGCCATTATTAAGCTTCCTGGAGTTTGGAAAGTTCTCATTTCCTCCTCCAGTGTGTGGTGTAGCATTGACAGAAGGGGGATTACTTTAGATCCAAATACCTTTTACTCCTCTGACAGCTCGACCGTGGCATCATTGAATGGAGACAGCACTTTTAGAGATTCTGCAATAATACGGTATTGTTCTGATGACAGTGGGGCAACATCAGGTTCCCTCAGGTTCCCTGAGGTTATAAACATGTTGGAGCATATGGTATGTGCTGTTCCAATGTGTGTCCACTTCCTGAACCAGCTTCAGTGCTGGCTGTCCCATTTGCTCCTGCACCTGTGTCATCCTCTCCTAAAAAATTAGCAATCAAAAAGTGATCAATGCAAGTGTCACTGCAGCAGGACAAAACTGCAATGAAATAAAGAACTTCACCTTTGCAGTGGTGCTGCTCTTGAAATAGCCCACTATCTTTCTTGAGTTTGCCTGGATGACAGACAGCACAGTGCATTGGTCAAGAGCCTTTTTTACAAGTAAATTTAAAGTATGCGCCACACAATTTGTGTGACGCAAACAAATCTCCTTGGCACAAGCCCCCATGTTTGCTGCACCATCAGTCACAAGGCAAGTAACTTTGTTTGTAATACCCCACTGTGACATAAGTGCTGCTTTTACTTGTGCCAAATTCTCAGCAGTATGTGCCTCAGGGAAATACAGCACCCCTAAAACAACAGACTGCAAAGAGGTGCTTGCATCTATAAAATGGCATGTCACAGCAAGATATACATCGGTGTTTATAGAGGTCCACATATCTGATGTTAGGCTAACTGCTGAAGCCTTCAACAACAAGGCTTTGGCTTTCTCCTTGGATTCCTTATATTTGTCCTCCACCATAGCTTTCAAAGCCTAAAGGAAAGAAGAGAGCATTCTTGGAATAGCAAATATGGGAAAAGAAAAAAATACGTGCTCACATACGCACCTGTCTTGTGGAGAGAACATAGGTAGGGTTCAAAGCTTTAACAAGCTTTCTGAACCCTTTGTCCTCCACGATAGTGACGGGCTGGGAATCCTCAATCACCATATTGACCAAGGCCTCATCCACATCCTTCTCTCCTGATGACAAAAAAATCCATCAATCAGATTAAATTATTTACAGTATCAGTTAACGTTGTCTAAAACAAACGTACCATGTCATTTTATATTGGTATGCTGTCTTATCATTGCATCCTAAAATGGCTTACCTGAGCCTGGTCCATTTTGGTTGGTGTCCTTGTTTTCATGGAGGGCTCTATAATGCCTCAGCATAGATGAGGTGTTGTATCCAAGTTCTTTGAACCACAACAGACACTTCACCTTTTTAATATACCAGAATTAGAAAAGGAAAACATTAGAACAAGGCATACCTTGTGTTGCCGCATTTATTTATATTACGCTATTTATTATTACAATGTACACACCTTATTTGGTGAGATCAACTCAAAGTGTTCCCAGACAGGCGAACATCTCCTTTTCCTTGCTGGTTCCATTGCAAAAAAAAAAGAAGGTCGAATAGATGTCTAGCAAATTTGCTATCAAGTCCCAAGTACACAAAATGTGAAGGGGGATCCATTGCATTTTGCTGGCCCTTATATTTGAAATAAACCTCCAAACAGCGAATCACTTCCTGAATCAGTCACGTTGTACGGCCGGCTCGTGAGGCTTCAAACGTCACCACATACGTCATTGATACAAGCCTCGATTCGCGCTTTACAGAAATCATCCTGGATTACTCGATACATGCTTCGAAGCAGAGGCTGCAGCGGTGTGGGCGTGTCATGCGAGTGGTTGTCAACTGTTCAGAGTCACAGCACCATGAGCAGCGCTGTTTGTAGGCACTGCGCGATCGATAGTCACTCGATTTAATCTTGTAAATAAAACTTTCGGCACAAACTAATTTTTTCCTCTGCTGACATAAACAACGTGAAGTGAGGAGAGAGAAAGAGACATTTTCTGATTCTCACACGTTTTCTTCTCCCGGATCTGTTGCAATTCTCTCCTCTGTTGCCTTCAATTCCTCTCTTTCTCTTTCTCTCTTGGTTTCTTTCCTCCTTCATCAGTAACCTGCATGACAGTTTCCCTGGTTTCAGCCAATTAAGCATATTTGCCAGAATGAATGAAGAAGAGGCCACAAGCCAGGTGCACATGTACAGGACACAATGCGTATATTTCATCTTAAAATGAAGCGTAGAAGAAGATTTCTTCTTAATAAATAATTTTTCGTGTGAATAATTTAACGTTCCGTTATAACACCCAAGCACCAGACCGAGGTTTTGCTGCTAACATTTTATTTTATAACAAACAGAACGGGACAGCTTTCACCCCGCCAGTCCCGCGAACCACCACTCCTCCCCCCGGAAGCCACACATCTCTTCCGGTATAACCCCAAAACAACCTAACTTAAAGAAACAGTAAGTGTGCAACAGCACTTAGCAATAAAATCTAATATGGATCATTACGATACATTTTCATTTATTGATTAAATTTACAGTTTTTGATTTTAATCTTTAGAAAAGAAATGTTTATTTAAATGTCTTTATGGTGTGGGGAAAAAAAAACACTGTCCGCCATTATAGATTTTATCTCACGCTTTTAGTTAATTTATTTTTGGAATCTAAACAATGCCTACGACTTGTTGTGCTCCCGGTTGCACACAAAGGCATTCCAAATTGTCGGATGTACATTTCTTTCGTTTACCGAAGGACGAAGATAGAAATGGATAATTTCAATGAAAAGGATGCAGGCAGACAATCCCAATCGACTGTGGGAGCCATCATACCACGACAGAATTTGCAGTCTACACTTCATCTCCGGTAAATACAACTTAATTTTGCACTAGTCATTGTTCTACTTAATTATATAAATAAAAAAATAGGATATATACTTAAGTCAAGACGTAAACGTTCGTTTGGTAATAATATACGTATGTACAATGTATGCAAACCCTCTGGCCTGAGTCTGTGAAAAGGAATTAATAAGACAAAAACACCAAAATATGGTGAGTGGGGCACAAGGGAGGGATGGGGTGAATGTTTTTTTTTTTTTTTTTTTTTTTCCCCAGGTATGGGTGTGGTCCGCTCCCTCTCCCAAGAACATCTCAAGTCTCCACTAGGTGCGGAGCCCATCCCCCCACGTCCTGCCCTTCTCCACTTCGTTGGCGGGCGCCTTGGGCCCCGCATTGGTTGGCTTCGGGTTTGGGGCGGGTTCCCGGGCGTGCGCCGGCCCACTCCCGGCGGCCTCTTCGCGGGGCCTGGCCCCCCGGGGGGCGGCCGGGGCCCTCGTCGCAGGGGCGGATATCCTGTGTCGGCCCCTCCTGGGCGACCTGCTTTAGGGACCCCTTTGGGAGTCCGGGGTTACGGGTCCCCTGACGCCTGCCTCTGTGCTCGGGGAAGGTGGGTCTTCGGTTCTCCACAATCACTATCAAGCTATTTCTGGATAATCTTCACCTAAACTAGTGCACTTTCACATCTCCCACAGGTGCTGGGTCCCAGGTATTAAGTGTTCACTTATATACAGTAATCTTATAATTTATTTATTTATTTATGTTTTTTCACTTTCTTTTTTCAAATATCACATTACACATGTCAGCTTACATAATAATATATATGATTTAGCAATGGCATCTAGGTGTTATTCGAGTGTATCTGTTGCTTTATGTCTGTTGGTTGTGCTGTTCTTTTTGTGTCTCTTTCCAGGTGATGGAGCAGACAAAGAAGGTTTTATCATTCTCTCCCTTTTATCTCCTCTTTCTTTCACCTCTACTCTTTTTTTTCTTTTCTTTCACTTTTTGTTCTTCCTTTACTCTCCCATTGTCATGTCCATATAATTTGAAATTCTCCTTGCAGGAATCATAATAAAGCTATTTACAAGCATAAATCAAGTGGAGCACTATGGCGAAAGCTGTTTGCTCCACTTGTAAAAGCAAAATCTGTCGAGCTCTATCTGGCATTGAGACATCAATTCCTATTGCCATATTGCTAGACAGGACACTGGGGAAAAAAAAAAAAAAAACACCAAAATAATCCTTAGTGAACAATGTTTTTTTTAACCTACCGGTGGCGGGTCTTCCTCTCTGCTGAGGTGCTGTCTGTGTCCGACTCTGCTTTCTGATGTTACACAAACATGTCTGAACATCCATCCATCCATTTTCTGACCCGCTTAATCCCTCATGGGGTCGAGGGGGTTGCTGGTGCCTATGTCCCGATATAAAATAATTTTTGCCGTCCAGTGGTTTCATGCTCTCTCGTCTGTACTGGCCTGCCATGTTGATAAGGTAGCTGTATATGTTGTATACCATAAACCATCAACTTACTCTTAAAACGATCTTGTGATACGTTATCTAAAGAAGAAAAATACGTTGAGAACTTGTCGTTTCCTTTGTTTGCGTCCGCCATTGTGTTCGCCTTTTGCCTACCAGTCCTGCGCGCATGCGCGAAAAACCCGGATCAAAACAATAACAATGAACTGGTCTATTGTAGGTTAACCCTTCTTTCTGAAATGGGACCCAGCAGCCCATCCTGTAGGTGCACATAGAATGAAGACATTGTATCATCCTCCTTTGTCCATCTCCACCTATCAAACATGTTTTAAACAAAAGGATAGAAAAAAAAATATGGAAGTCCTAAAACGTTTTATTTGTAATGTTCTCATGTAGGACATAGCTATAAGGTAGTTGAGAGATACTCTCTCAAATTTCAAAATGTCTTTCAAATATTGAGTTAATGTCTGTTCTTGCTGTCTTTCAGAAAGTCACAATGACGTCTCAGAGCTGGCTCCGGAAGAACTGGCTGTGGACAGCTGGAGGAGCATTTGTCCTGATCCATCTGAGCACATGGGTCCTTCAGAGAGTGATGAAGAACAGCATTCGTTCTGAGGTGGAGCTCAGACAGAAGACTGCTAAGGGGAGGACACAATGATCTCATGACATCTCACTGTGAAAGCAGCAGCGTTTTATCTCTTTTTTAGTTAATGTTTGAGTTGTGATTCAAAGATACCATGATCATATGTCTCTATGAAGTTTTAACTAATTTCATTGAGTGTATCAACTGGAGTAAAAGTTCACAACACTGCCATTGTGTGCATTTTTTAGTCAAATAGCCTTGGAATTTTATGTATTGATCACTTGCTTTGGTTATAAAGTTTTATTCTGTATCACCCTAATCATCGTAGGACATACACTCAAATCAATATGTGCATCAATAAATGGACATGGCAATGAAAAGTTGTCTATTGCTTTGGATAATTTCACCCCTTCAATACTTCCATTTTTGTTTCATTTCATGTCCTTGTATTCAAACCTCCTTTGAAGTTAACTTTCGCTTTTAGTTTTAAGTTTTTCTCTTACTATCTTGTCAGGTTTAAACACCCAAAACATTCATTAACAACACAAGAAGGAGAGACAACAATGAGATTGATTTTCAAATAATCTTGCAAGGAGATCGAACGGAGATGCCTAATACAGATGTCTAAATCCGATCTGAAGCAAATCCGTCGCCCCCTCTCTATTTATTAGGAAAGGGAATCCCTGGTTCCATTTTGAATCTAAGGGGTAGGGATAAGCAAAATAACTGTGACCTTCCAGATAAAAACAAGCAGTTTACACAGTGCAGCACTCCAGATGTCTGAATAGAGTTCATAAAAACACTTATCATAGTCACAACATATTTCTCTGCTTTCTGCAGGCCTTCTGCAAATATAAGAGAGAGATCTAAAACCTTAAAACTTCTTAGTAGTAAAGAGTAAATATATATGATAAACGAAATGAAAATAGTAAATAACATAAAATATGTAGACATAGTAATAATAATTCTTTCATTCCCCCCTGTTATTTAATATACTCTTTTTCTCATCTCACTTCAATCGTTCATGATGTCTTCTTTCTTTTAAAAAGTAGCAGCTTATTAATACAGTCCTTTGGTTCAACCGCGATCTTCCGTACAGCTGAATAATATTTTCCACAACATGGAAGGTTCCCGTGTTGGAACCGGGCAGTGCTGTAACTTTTAGTACAGATCAACATGAATGCTTCATAGAGTTGTATCACACAAGATGAAAGGTTTAGCTTTTATTTACAATTTAGGGTTCATATAATTAAGTAAGGCCTGTTTTAGGTCCCTATGCGCACATTATTTGAATTTTACATTAGACTAGATAAGAAAAAACTGTTCAGTAACCAAGGTCGAATCCGTCTACTCTTCCCCCACCCTGTAAAACCCCTTACTTGGTTCTCCATTTGCCATTCCCATGGACAATCATCCATCACTTTCATACCTTACAGGAGTACCACTGAGGGGCATCAGAGGGCAGGCTGGGTCTTTGTCATCAGAAAAATTCATCCTATCTAAAAGATGATAAAAACTGATTTGACCCCAGGTGAAATCTCGCTCTCGGCCAATCTGAGCGAGAAGTACCTCAATTGAAACTAGGAGTTACCATTACCAGCTAATATCAAAGGATCTTTAGAGCCAATCAGACCCTGGTTCTTCCTATATCAAATCAAAAAAATTGCATAAACCGCAGGTCTTTGTGTGTCTGAAGTAAACAGTTTCCATTCTTTACCATAAAATGATATTGAACATAATGCGACATCACAGTGTAGATGTCTTAACACCCGCAAAAAATCAAACATGTAAGTCAGTGGAACAGAGCAGTTAAACAAACAATAACACAATATGAGAAGAGTCCAAAACGTCAAGAACGCAAAGTTAAGAAAGCCTTCAGGCCTTTCAGGCACAAGGCAGAAAATAATCTAATCGCGCTTAGGGTCTCTTCAGGCAACTCCTCCCGTTGAAGAATAAGAAATCAGAGTTCTCTGGCTTTTTCATCCCCAGTCCTCTTCTTGGTTCCTCCTCGCAGGCTGGACGATTGAGCTGGATGGTAACGAATGTTCAGTTCTGGATGGGCACTGAGCATTTTATTTTGCATTTCTCTCTAATAAAACACTTTGTGAAGATGGTCTGCAGACATGAGAGCTTGTTTCTATTGGGGAACAGAAACAAGGTGTAATTAGTGTTCTTATCAAAAAAAACCTTTCATGTGTCATTTATTAAAAAACATCCTCCAAGCACTTTCACATTCAAGATATTTCCGTGCACAATTATTTAGCTCCCAGAATTATGCAATTTAATTATTAGTTAAAAGAGTAATCTTTAAGTTCAAATGTGTTTGCAGTAGTTTCCTAATAATTCTTAACAGAATGCATCCAATGTTTGCCTTAGTCTGACAGTTGAAGTTCTGTGCAACATAATTTCATCAACATATTCGTTTCATGTCATTTCCCATTTTATTTTAAAACCCTAACTGAGAAAAAGGAAGCCTTTCCATGTGAAAGCCTTTTCCCACTCTATTTATTATCCCCCTCTCTCTCTCTCTCTCTCTCTCTCTCTTTTTTTAAAAAAGAAAGAAAGTGAGGTGCTGTTCTGCACAGAAAAGACAAAATATTTATACCATGCTGTTACCGTTCAAGGATGCCAAGGTTCTACAAAACAAAGCAGTGAGCAGGAAAACGTTCTAACGTTGTTGAACAACCAAAGCTACTCAAGCAAATCAGAATTAGTTCCCAATTTAATCCTAAAATAAAGTAAACCACACATGTGATTATTTGCCATTATTTAACTGAGGATTAAGGACTTTGATTAAGAAGTTCTTGGATGAATTCGTCTCTGCGTTCCTATTTGTCTAGGCCTCGGTAATCTGATCTATGTTTTCTGAGTGCCTGGTCAGGAAAGGTTAAGGTTCTCTGAAGCTTTCTGTTTTCAGCAACTCTGAAAACCCAGAACCCTTTACAGTCAGTGTTAGGTGTCAGGTAACCTGTGGGACCATGTCATAGTCTCCCTTGGTTCCAACCTGGTTCCACCAGCTGTGTCAAGTTTACAACAGGGCCAGACCACAGCAGCTCGTCCCTGGGTCCCATGCCCCAGGGGTCTCCACACCCCCCTGTGTGGAACGTCTCTCATTATAAGGATCTCACCGTACGTCCCGTTCAAGATGTTCTTTACACAACAGGAGTTCCAATGTGGGATGTCTTTTGCTGCTTTAATGTTCCTCAGAGAAATCCTTCATTCATTCCCAGCAATCCTGACCAGATCCAAAATGTCTCCATAATTTAATCTAATTAAATAAATCTTAAAATCTTAAATAAAGCGTTCAAGCGTTAAACCTTAAAGCAATGATTTTGTCTTTTAGGTTTCTGAGCTTCTAGTGTTTCTCTATTAATGATAAGAGTTTTCCCAGTAAGCACATTGAGAAGGCTACCCAAAACAACCCAAGATTAGAATTAGAATTTAACCCTTCAGAAACTGGCTTTATTTTATTTTTCCCTCTGACATAGTTTTCGTGCTCCCAGGCCAGAACACACAGACCCAGCCTTGCCATAAACATTCAGATGTTTACATCATGGTAAGAGTTGTTTATCATATCTATTGTCCTTCTCAGGTTATACTGTCCCTCTGAGGTTCACCTCAGTTCAGCATAACTAATAACATCAGATGATTTTGTAACTGATGACGCCTGTAACGTTGCCTTCTGATAATTTGACACTTTTAAAAATTTCTCATTAGTTGCATTCAAATCCCAAGTAAAAAGAAATAAATTAAATTAATAGAGAACCCTTAGAAAAGCAACCATATGTAGTTCCATACAGGTTTGATCAAAGCCAAAGCACAGTTTTATTTTTATTTTTACATCTATTTAAATCAAAGATCATGTATTTCTAAACTTCTTTCAAATGGACTGGTTTGTGATGAGTCACTATTGTTATAAGCAATAAGATCTCAGTGAGTTTATATTACTTTAGGGCTCAAACAAATGATGGGGTCACTGCCTAATTCTGTAGTGGAGTAAACCCAACAAGCTTTTATGTACAGCTCATTGCCTGTTACAATTTTGTAACAAAGCTGAAATATTTTTCGTTTAAACCATGTTAATCTCTCCGTGTATCAATTGAATTTGGCCCGGATATTTAATGTGAAAAAAAAAAAAAACTTTGTTATTGAAGTCCCTCTTGTTCCTTCTTTAGTTTTTAGTTAACATAGTTCATGCTTACAAATGTTATTTGAATTAGGGAGCTGCAGTTCTCCCAAAACAAATGAACATCTTTGAAACCATGATTTATAAGTTCACCCAGACGAACATTTAGTTAAATAGATACATACATACAGTTACATAGAAACGATGACATTAAGAAAAAACAAACAGACGAAGGCCTGTTTTTTCATTATCTTACACAGACAGATCTATGTTTTTCATATTTTTCAAAACATCTATGGCAACGCCGAAAGATGTTTTCAACGTGTTAAGTTCCCGCTTAGTTTAAAAAGTGGAAAGCGTGCGCTGGCTAAGACCCCCGAATGTTTCGTCCACACACGGTTTTACGCTTCAGCCCCGCAAGGGTGCAACTCTTTGTCTTGCAGACACCTGGAGGCTTATCCATTTTTGAAAGTTATACGTCGCTATAGGGCTTGGTCGTCATGACGTATTACTTTGTGTGGCCGCCATATTGAAAGCCTCCGCGGCTCCGCCCCCGCTACTCAGACTACTGCCTATGACTACCGCGTACTGTACTCCCTCTCTCAGCCGTGTTTTAATTTGATTAATTTTACCGTAACTTCATTTCAACCATGGTAAACCGTTGCTGTGTTGTGGGCTGTAACAGCGCAACACATGATCGCCATGGGAAAAACATAGAAAATGGGTTAACTTTCCACCGCTTTCCTGCCTGGAGGCGCAACCACTGGAGAGACAGCAAGCGCAATGGAGTTGTCGGCTCGCTTGGATCGCGGCTTTAAGACTACCGATCATAACTTTCCACAGTATCCCGATGTCAATGAGAGTGTGTTCCCTGCATTTTCATTCTGGTAAGTTAAAGATGCACGGTTTTATTTAATAGCCTACAGTTTCTTTCCTTCAGCCGCGACACCACATACATGCACATAAATACTAAAACGGCAGCGGGAAAAGGCTCAAATACGTGAGAAACCCAGAGGGTTTAGGGAGGGTTGTCAGTTAATGTTACTAACTAAACCTTTGAAACACATAGCAGCTAGTTAAAAGTACATTACATGCGTGAGTGGTTGTTAGCACTAACGGTTAGCAGGTGCCAGAGCCCGTCTGAGCGCAGCTTACCTTTGTGTGAATTACTGTGTTCCCACTGTTTGCTGGCTTTATGATCTGCAGCTCCTGAACCCATCCATTCGTAAACTGCACATGAGACTCCAAGGACTTGTAGCTTTGGAACTGTTCTGAAGTATAGGCGCTCACATCGCAAACAAGGCAGCCGAAGACGTCCGATATGCAAAACAGTGGCAACAAGTGGTCGTCGGCGCTCCATAATAATGCTGATTTTGTCAACATACCGGTCCCTGATTTCTCTATTTAATGTGTCCCGGTAAATTTCAGATCCTTTTCGGTATTTTAACATATTTTTTATATCTATTCTTTCTCAACTCTACTTCTACGTCTCTTCGTTCAACAACGTTATGTCAGAGGTATTTTAACGTTGCGTTGCTGTCAATATGGCCGCCACGTCCCACAATGCAACGCGGATCCCGAGCCCTATTAGCAGTTCAGAACACTTTTATCCACAACGGAAGTGTCTAGTCAGTCCCCCCATGTAAACGCTTCCCCGGTGCAACGCCCTTTTAGTTCCGTTTCCGTTTTTATTAATTTTATTCAATTTTCGCTTTTCTTGTTTCAACCAGATATAAGTCTGGTGTATTATCTCTAAACTAAGGCTGTCAAACTATTAATTTTATTATTTCAATTAATCTTGTATTTTATCTTTTTATTACTCAAAGTATTAAAGCTCATTTGGGATTCTTAATATGCAATTTTGCAATAAATGACACTAGTTAAAATTATGCTTGTACAAAAAATATATATTTTTTTTCTTTTTTCTTTTTCAGTTGTCTCAAAGAAATGTTTAATCCCCTGCCAAATATCAACTATAATAACTTTTTACCACTATTCTGGCCAAATTCTCCCTTGATGAAGATCAACTCCACACAGTACTTTCCACTGTAAATCTCTCCACTCAGACGCTATTCTGAGCCACACATATGCACACACATATACACAGATTTACACACACAGACCCACTCGCGCACACACACACTCTCAAGCGCTGTGGGTTCAAACATTCTCTCCTTTCATGCAATGATCCCATTAAACGACACATTACGTTGGACAAGATATAACAAAAACATTAAAACCGCAAGCGGTGATGATCGGCCCTCGCAGCAAAGCGCCGCTCTGGCCTATTGGCCACTGCTGGGATTTGCGCACCGCCGATCGCCCGCCACCGCAGATTCTGTCACGCATTTTGCCCGCCCGTCCACTGGGCGATTCACACGAACGTGTTCGGCAGCGCTCCCCCACGACTCACAAAAAATCTGGTGCATATCGCTCGATGCAGCGAGGAGATACAGCCGTTGAATAATGAAAATGCTTTTGGCCACCGGACCGGACTAAATCGTTCGGCGGGCCGAATTCGTTCCGCCGTAGCTTTGACACCCCTGGTTTAAACATTAGTATACCAATTTAATCAAAGGTATCTTACTAGCTGTTAATCCAGCTTAATGTGAAAAGTTAACAAAACCATTTTAGTTTTTTAAAGTTACTTGCTATTTCATGTGTTTAAGGGTTTTGTTTCTTGCATTAACACAGCTTTTATAAAAGTTTAACATCTAAATTTGTGGATACACACCCAAAAGTAATGTAAACACTTTAGCAATTGGACTATTGCTAAAGAAACACTTTAGCTATATCGCGGGGGTAGCAGCTTTATAAAGGAGGCCCAGACGTCCCTCTCCCCAGCCACTTGGATCAGCTTCTCAGGAGGAATCCCAAGGCGTTCGCAGGCCAGCCGAGAGACAGAGTCTCTCCAGCGTGTCCTGGGTCTTCCCCTGGGCCTCCTCCTGGTCGGACGTGCCCAGAACACCTCACCAGGGAGGCATCCAGGAGGCATCCTAACCAGATGCACAAGCCACCTCAACTGGCTCCTCTTGACATGAAGAAGCAGTGGCTCTACTCTGAGTCCTCCCCAGATGACTGAGCTCCTCACCTTATCTCTAAGGGAGAGCTCACACACACTATGGAAAAAACTCATTTCGGGATGTTGTATCCGGGATCTCGTTCTTTCGGTCACGACCCAAAGCTCGTGACCATAGATGAGGGTAGGAACGTAGATCGACCGGTTAATCGAGAGCTTCGCCTTTTGGCTCAGCTCTCTCTTCACCACAATGGACCGGTACAGCGCCCGCTTCACAGCAGACTTAGCACCAATCCGCCTGTCGATATCCCGCTCCATCTTTCCCTCATTCATGAACAAGACCCCAAGATACTTGAATTCTCCACTAGAAGCTGGTTCTTTGGACTTTCCTTTTTTAAAAAGCTTATAGTTAGAGTGGCTCATGTTACCCAGAGCTACCTCTATAGTTATGCTGCTATACGTTTAGGCTACTGCAGGACATCAGGATCTATTGTTCTTCAATTTTGAATGACTGTTGTCATTTCAGCTTTTAACTTTTTGATTTTTTTTTTCTTCGTCATAGTAGGTACACCTGGTCTGGCGTTCTGTTAGCTGTGGCATCATCCAGGGAAGACCCGCTACTACCATCTAATGTAGAACTTCTGTGCTTTTTTGTCTCTCTTGTTGTGTCTCTGCTCTGTCTTCTGTAACCCCCAGTCTGTCGAGGCAGATGACCGTTCATACTGAGCCCGGTTCTGCTGGAGGTTTTTCCTTCCCGTTAATGGGGAGTTTTTTCCCCGCTGTTGCTTCATGCTTGCTCAGTAGGTAGGATTGCTGCAAAGCCATGGACAATGCAGACGACTCTCCCTGTGGCTCTACGCTTCTTCAAGACCCAATCTGACCCAATCTGTATAATCTGATTGATTTTGACTTTGTAAAGTGCCTTGAGATGATATATTTCATGAATTGGCGCTATATAAATAACACTGAATTGGATCATCTCTTTAGACCAAGTAAACTATCACAGTTTATGAGACAGTTATCTCATTTTAAAGATATAATCATCTGTTATTACTCTTAGCAGGTTAAAGCTCCATAAAAATTTTAGACCAGCTTTTAGTTCCACTCTTTTATTATGCACATCTAGGCTACCTATAAATGTAAAGTATGGCATGCCAAAAAACATTTTCAACAAAAGGCAATTTTAGTAATTGCCTTGCAATTTTATATCTAAGCATCAAAAATTATAATATTTCACCAATTTTCACAGCAAGATGGAAATAACGACTATCCAACATTTTAAGATTTTGTAAAAACTTTTTTCCTTTTTTACCTACCTTTTGAAATTAATACTTGTTTCTACTTCTCCAAAATTATACTTCAAGAAAACTATTGTTCTGTCCTGGGGCCATATGCAGCTAGACAGCTAGGACAAAAGTTCCCCACACAAAGCTTCCTTTTCTTGCGTTGTCTGAATAACCTTTGTTCCCAAATCTGGCTTTAAACATTCTTTTTGTAAAAAGACGAATATTTTCCAAAGCAGAAGCGTGTAGAACAAATTCAACTTCAATATTAGCAGTTTCCCTAGCTTCATCGCTGAAAAGCAGCTTTTACCAGAGCAAAATACGTCAAAGATCTTTTATTTAAGGTGAGAGCACTCACTATCTCACGTAATTCACATAGAGATCTAACAAAGTTGTGATGTCTCACTCTGATTAAATATGAACCCAAAACGTTTCTAACTGTTTTTAGCATGGATATCCTCTGAGTAATAATTAATTTATATCTTATTTATGTAATGTATTCACGACATGAATTCCTTGCTGTCTTAACAAAAGGCAGAACAACTATAACGTTACTTTCTATAATTATTACAGGTTCTGCTGAGATGTCAAATTCTGGAGAGTGCTTAGACACCCTGACACACAAATATGGATTAACTTCATTTCATGTGCACTCGTGAACTTGTTTTAGTTGATTTAGTTTTCTTGATGTACTGTAGAGCGTGATGAGGTCTGTTGTGGTATTGTGTGCACTGGATTGAGGGGACAGTTGGTGTTGTCTGTCAAACCCAATCTTCTTAAGCTGCAAATTCAGTAAAGTTACAAGTTTTCTTGCAACCTCTCATATGGAACTAGTCTAAAAAAATAAATAAACTGATAATTAGAAGATCAGTTTTTACATCCACACCAACTCTAGAACCAAAGCCGTATTCAGCTGGAACTTATCCTGACAAAATGTCCCAATTCAGTCAAATAAACTCCAAAAGCTTAGAGGAGATCATTCAGCAGCTAAGTTCCTCCTCATGCTGTCTTGATGCTCTACCTACAGTTTTCCTTAAGAAAGTTTTGCCTGTCATAGTGTCTGATTTGACTCAGATAATAAACACGTCCCTTCTGTCAGGTGTTTTCCCCCCAGTCCCTGAAAACAGCAATTATCAAACCACTGCTGAAAAATAACAATTTAGACAAACTACTACTCCAGAACTACAGGCCCGTCTCAAACCTCCCCTTTATCAGTAAGATTATTGAAAAAGCTGTGTTTCAACAATTAAACACCTTCTTAACAACGACCAGCCGCTTTGACGTTTTCCAGTCTGGCTTCCGTGCTCACCACAGTACAGAGACCGCCCTTATCAAGGTGTTTAATGACATCCATATAAATACAGACTGTGGAAGAACCACCGTGCTGGTTCTATTGGACCTCAGAACCACCGTGCTGGTTCTGTTGGACATCAGTGCAGCATTTGATACTGTTGATCACTGCATTCTGTTAGAGCGCCTGGAGAACTGGGTCGGCCTCTGTGGTACATCTCTCCACTGGTTTAAATCCTACTTAAAGGACAGGGACTTTTTTGTATCAGTAGGTAACTTTACATCGAAGATTACAAAAACCACATGTGGGGTTCCCCAAGGGTCCATCCTGGGTCCCCTCCTATTCAATATCTACATGCTCCTCTAGCTCAGATCATAAGAAATAACAACATCAACTACCATAACTATGCAGACGACACACAGCTCTACATCACCATGTCACCAGGTGACTATGAACCAGTTCAAGCACTGAGTAAATGCCTAGAAGAAATCAATACGTGGATGTGCCAAAATTTTCTTCAGTTGAATAAAAACAAAACAGAAGTAATAATTTTTGGACCAATAGAGGAGAGATCAAAGGTTAGCACACAGCTTCAGTCGCTTCAGCTAGGAACCACTGATGAGGCCCGAAATCTGGGAGTAGTAACGGTCTCAGACCTGAACCTCCAAAAGCATCTAAAGACAGTTACAAGGTCAGCTTTCTATCACCTGAAAAACATTTCCAGGATTAAAGGACTGATGTCTCAGCAGGATCTGGAAAAACTAATCCATGCATTTATAATTAGTAGAATTGATTACTGCAACGGTGTTTTTACAGGTCTGCCTAAAAAGTGGATCAGACAGCTGCAGCTGATCCAGAACGCTGTTGCCCATGTCCTCACTAAGACTAAGAAAGTAGAGCACATCACCCCAGTTCTAAAGTCCTTCCATGGCTCCCTGTATATCAGAGAACAGACTTTAAAAACTTCTGTTCGTCTATAAATCCCTGAATGGCTTAGCACCTAAATACATCAGACTTGTTATCCGTGTATCAACCATCCAGACCATTAAGGTCTTCTGGCTCTAGCCTACTCTGCATACCTAGAACCAGAACTAAACAAGGAGAAGCAGCATTTAGTTCCTATGCTCCACTGATCTGGAACAAACTTCCAGAAAATTGTAAAGGTGCGGAAAGCCTGAGTTCCTTTAAATCAAGATTAAAAACACATTTGTTTAGGATTGCCTTCAACTGTTCTAGTTAACTGAATCACCACTTTTTTGTTCTTTTTTTATCTACATTTTATTCCTACTTGCTTTTATTCTGTTTTATTTTGCTATATTTTAATCATGTAAAGCACTTTGCATTGTCTTTGTACTGAATTGTGCTATATAAATAAATTTGCCTTGCCTTGCCTTACTGAACAAGACAACTTGGTTTGTGGTTTATTTGTGGTCTCTTGCTGCCACCTGGTGGACAGGTTTGAGCAAATAATGCTGTCAAAAGATTAAAAATATATGGTTTGATGTGACTTCCCCACGCCACCACGCCGCCCTGCTCCATGGAATCCACTTGGGGCTGGAATCCACAACACACCAATATGTCTTCTGTCTCTTGACACAGTTTCATGTTGATTAGCTCAGAGGGGTAACATAGCGACCGCTTACAACAAAACATGACACTTCCTGTTGTCAGCGGGCGTGGCCTAAGCAATGTCATCATTTGACCATTGGATATTGTAGGAGACCCGATGATGATCAATCACAGAAAGTTTGGTGCCTCTGTGTGTGTCTGTGTAGGAGATATAACAGTTTTATTTTTTGTGGCGAGTAGGTGAACTTTGACCCCTGCTAACGCCCATTCAAAATGCTCAAAAACTCACCGTTTTGATAACTTTTAATTGGGCATGCCTTATGATCAGACTGACCGAGTTTCGCTCCCTCGAAATCCCTAGGAGGAGTTGGATCAAATACCAATGCTGTAAACTTCAAAAATGGGGTCAAAATACGACCTTCAATCTAAAATGGCCAACTTCCTGTGATACTTGCACTATGACATTAATTGTAAATTCTGAGCGTCGTGGTGAGTTCTACAACTATACCAAATTTCATGTCTTTACGATGAAGTAAGTGAATAGCAAAGGGTCCTTTGAAAATTGCTAGGTGGCGCCGTTGACGCATTAGGTCACGCCCACCAAAGTTTGTTATGGATTCCTGTTAAGGGGTGGATAAGGATGCATCCAAGTGAGTTTTAAGCAGCTCGGCCCAAAAATGTGGAATTCAGAGCCAAACGTATGGCAGCGGCGTTTGAGGTGACTTCACCACGCTGCAACGCTCTCCTGCTCCATCGAATCCACTTGGGGCTGGAATGCACAGTACACCTACATGTCTTCTGTCTATGGACACAGTTTCATGTTGATTAGCTCAGAGGGGTAACATAGCGACCGTTTACAGCAAAACATGACACTTTCTGTTGTAAGGGGGCGTGGCCTAAATTATGTCATCATTTGATCATTGGAAATTTTAGAAGACCTGATGATGATCAATCATGGAAAGTTTGGTGACTCTGTGTGTTTCTGTGTGGGAGATATAACACTTTTATTTTTTGTGGCGAATAGGTGAACTTTGACCCCTGCCAACGCCCCTTCAAAATGCTCAAAAACTCACCGTTTTGATAACTTTTAATTGGCCATGCCTTATGATCAGACTGACCGAGTTTCAAGCCGCTCACTCAAAATCTCTAGGAGGAGTTCGATCAAATACCAATGCTGTAACTGTCAAAATTGAGGTCAAAATCAGACCTTCAATCTAAAATGGCCGACTTCCTGTGATTTTTGCACTATGACATTAATTGTAAATTCTGAGCGTCTTGGTGAGCTCTACCACTGTACCAAATTTCATGTCTCTATGATGAAGTAAGTGAATAGCAAAGGGTCCTTTGAAAATTGCTAGGTGGCGCCGTTGAGGCATTTTTCTTTTAATTTTTGTGACAACCTTAAAATACAAAATTTTTAAACAGTCACCATGCACCTGCAAAGTTTGGTGAGTTTTTGAGTATGATAAAGCCCCCAAAAAGGCCCCTCTTTAGGGGGGCAGAATAAAAATAATAAGAAACAACACAGAAACAATAGGCCTTCGCAGCGCTTCGCTGCTCGGGCCTAAAAAACATATCAGACAGACAGCTTGCGCGAAAAGAGTCTTCTGCGACACTTTGTTTTTCTTTTCTTTTTTCTACGGGACCTTTATATACCTCCTTGACTAACCGCTGTGTTTTCAAAAACTCCCAAAATGTTTCTGTGGAATCCCCTTTTAAATCTCTTCATTTATTAATAATACCTTTCTGGAATTTTAGCTATTTTTGTTTGTTGAATCACCCCTTAAACCTGCATTGTATTCTTTTACCCATGAAGCTAAAGGTTTTATTTTATCAGGGTCCTGCTGTTCAATGAATTTCCAGTCTTTACTCTGGAGCTGTTTCAACGTTTTCCTTTGTCCCTTTCCCATTTTTATAAATTTGGTCCAGTCCTGTAACACATAGGGTGTTCTATAGGCTGGAATTTTTACACCGTGGGGTAACAATAAAATACCTGTTGTGGCAATTCTCACTTCAACTCTTTCGAGTGGAGAATTCTTGCTAGACCTCCACAAAGGCTTGTTACTTACAATCCCACTGTTTTTAAATGAAAAGAAAATACCTAGTGGTATTTAATTTTCCAGTCATACACACAAACACACAATGCAGACGTTAGTTTTGTAGGACTCTGCCGCCCTGCCTCAAATTACACGGCCTATTATCAGGACGCCGTTATCCTATTTTGTTTTTTTTCTACACAGACTTTTTGGGCTCTGTTACCCCTTCGATTCCCAGACCTTTTGGGCTCTGTTACCCCTTAGTGTACCTATCAGTGCCAAGGATGATAGGGTTTGTTATCACGGACTTTCTCGGACTCCGTTATCCCTTCTATGCGCAATACCTCTCAGGTACTCATTTATACCTTTAAAAGAACAAATCCATTCACCACTGCTGTCAATCCTCCCTCGGACTTCCCGTCAACAGTCAGAAACCCAGAGCTTATTCAGAAATATTCCAGCTAGGCGGCTGAGGGAGGAGGAGATGAGTGGCTGAGATCTCGCGAGAGCTGTGAGCTGTGCGTAAGTAAAATGGCGGCATACATGTAGTTCAAAATTAAATCCACTCAGGTAAGTAATAACCAATAACTGAAAATTAAAAGTAAAGTTTAAACATTAACAATTGTCTCATTTTCACGAGGGAACAAACTGGAAGAAGAGACCTTGACGAGCCTGGAGAGCTACCTGGACGAGTGTTTTGACAACATCGTGATGGGGAAGAAAAAAAATCCCGCAGCCACAAACACACCTTCACTCAAACGAACCCGGTCTAGCTCTACCGGTGCCTCAACTTCCACTTTGTCTCCCGACAGGAGCTACAGCGACGTCCTGGAGTCCATCGACAAAAAGCTTACCAGCCTGGACGCTCGCCTCGCCTTGGTAGAGGTGCTCCACAAAGAGTTCCAGGCTCTCAGAGAAGCGGTCGAATTTAGCCAAGCCCAGCTAGCTTCTGTTGCCGCGGAGAACGACGCGCTGAGAGGGAAAGTCACGGAGCTAACCGAGGGGTTTACGCGGCTGACCGGCGAAAATAAGAAGATGAAAGAATCCATTCTGGACATACAGTCGCGAAGTATGAGAGACAACCTCGTCTTTGCAGGCATCCCGGAACGCCAAGAAGAGGACCCTGAGTTTGCTATACGTGAGTTTCTCCAGCAGAAGCTGAAAATACCGGCGGATCAGGTAAAAAACATCACCTTCCATCGCGTTCACCGGCTCGGAGGTAAGAAACCCGATAAAATCCACCCTCGTCCGATTGTAGCCAAATTTGAGCATTATAAACATAAAGTGTTTGTTAAAAGCTATGGCCGCGAATTGAGAGGAACGGATTTCAGTGTTAATGATCAGTTTCCTAAGGAAATCCTAGACCGTAGGCAAGTGTTATTTCCAATCAGGAAAAAATACATTAATGATGGCGTCAGAGCTAACGTGGCAGTTGACAAACTTTATATCAATGGTCAGTTGTTCAGGGATCAGAAGATCACTCCTTGGCTTTATTAGATGCACAAAGGGTGGATTTATAGCTTGTCACGCTTGAAAAGAAAAAAAAAAAGTGTTTGGAACATGGTGATAAAAAAAAAAAAACGCACAGCTCAAGAGGACGCTGGCACGGTATGGTTGTTAGTCACGGTTGGGTACACGAGGCATGGGTGATGGTTATTTCTCTTTCATCTTTTCTCACTCTTTGCACTTTCTTAATTCTCTGTCTTTCTTTATATTATTCATCTGCTCCTCTCCTGCTGACCAGGAAATCACAAGCACGTCAGATGATGCTACCTGGGTCTTTGTATAACTATTCTTCTGAAGACATGCACTTTTCAACTTCTCACTTTCACCTATGATGAATGTAAAGTTTGTGTCATGGAATGTGCATGGAGCAGGCACCAGGGAAAAACAGCTAAAGATCTCTAACCAGCTTACAAGATTAAAGGCAGATGTTGTCTTATTGCAAGAAACCCATAAATCAGATACAACTGTAAGTGATCTTAACTCACCTGAGTTCCCTGATGTGTTTGCTGCCTGCTATAACTCTAGACAGAGAGGAGTAGCTATTTTAATCCACAAAAACGTTAGTTTTAAAATATTAGACAAAATTATTGATCCCGAAGGTAGATTCATATTAATTAAAATATCTATTCATAACCAGAAGTTATGTATTGTTAGTGTATATGGTCCAAATGTTGATGAACCCTCATTCTTCCACAAACTCTTCCATGCACTTTCAAAACACGGGGATTGTTCTCTAATTATTGGGGGTGACCTCAACTTTGGTCTAAATGAGGAAATAGACAGGCTGAATACAACAGGGTCTCAGCGTAGTTGGCAGTCATTAAATATAGTCAAACAATACATGAGTGATTTTGGTCTTTGCGATGCATGGCGTTCTCTTCATCCTAATAGTAAGCAATATACTTTTTTTTCAAATGTTCACCACTCTTATTCTCGTTTGGACTATTTCTTAATCAGCAGTTCGCTGCTGTCGGACGTTTCAGATGCTGTAATTCATCCTATCGTTATTAGTGATCATGCTCCTGTTACTTTAACCCTAACAAATAAAAAAATAACCCCACAAAACAAGAGCTGGAGATTTAATACATCGTTGCTTAAAGATGAAGATTTTAATAAATTTTTCAAAGAAGAGTGGGCTTCATACTTAGAACACAATGATCTGCCAGGCACTTCAGCATCTATACTTTGGGAAGCAGGGAAAGCAGTGATGAGAGGTAAAATAATTTCATTCTCGTCTCACAAAAAGAAGTTGGAAAACAAGAAGATTCAGGAATTAGAAGAAAAACTTAAGTTACTAGAAACTTCCCTGGAAGAGGGAAAGTTGGGCAAAATCCGTAAAATAAAACTAGAATTAAACCAGTATATTGAAAAGCAAAACAAATTTCTAATAGAAAAACTTTGATTAGAAAATTTTGAACATGGCAATAAGTCAGGAAGCTTCTTAGCTAATCAGTTAAAAATAAATAAAGAGAAAACGACTATATTTGCAGTTACAGATTCCAATGGGAATACATTACATGATCCAGAATGTATAAATAACACCTTCCGTGATTTCTACAAAACTTTATACACATCACAGATAAATCCATCAGACAATGTCATCAAGCAGTTTCTGGATAAAATTACACTTCCTAAACTATCAGATAACCAAAGAACGACACTGGACTCACCGCTGACAACAGTTGAAGTTCAGGAAGCTTTAACAAGCATGCCCAATAAAAAGGCTCCAGGCCCAGATGGATTCCCTACTGAGTTTTATAAGGAGTTCTGGAGTATTCTGGCACCAATGTTTCACAGAATGTTGCAAGAAATTCAGGAAAATGGCAGATTTCCAGCTAATATGAACTCTGCCACCATCAGTCTTCTGCTTAAGCCAGGCAAAGATCCTATGTTGCCCACCAGCTATCGTCCCATATCCTTAATCAACGTGGATATTAAAATAATATGTAAAGCTTTTGCAAAACGATTAGATAAAGTCACTCCTTTCATAATCCATCCAGACCAAACTGGCTTTATCAGAGGAAGGCAGTCATCCACAAATACACGCAGATTACTTAATTTAATAGATTATTCCTACAGTACAAATAATAAAACTATTATGTCTTTAGATGCAGAAAAAGCATTTGATAGAGTAAATTGGAATTTTTTATTCGCTACTCTGCATAAATTTGGTTTTGGCAATTTTTTTATAAATTGGTTAAAAAATTTATACAGCTCTCCTACAGCCTGTGTCAGGACAAATAATCAAACATCTTCCAGCTTTTGTCTCCAGAGGGGCACTAGGCAAGGATGCCCACTTTCCCCCTCACTTTTTGCCATTTTTATTGAACCTCTAGCAGCAACAATTAGACAAACAAAGGTTATTAAAGGTATAAAATGCATGAATATAGAGCATAAGATTAGTCTTTATGCTGATGATGTATTACTCTATCTTCAGCACTCAAACTCTTCCCTTTCTCAAGTAATTAGATTACTAGAATCCTTCTCAAAGGTTTCTGATTACTCTATAAACTGGTCTAAATCTACGGTACTGCCAATTAATTGCTCTTTCCAAAACCCCCTAGATTTACATTTGCGTTCAGGAAACATCACATATTTGGGTATCACTGTGTCGTCTAAACTTGCAGATTTAGTAAAATCTAATCACATCCCACTTTTAAAAAAGATAGAAGATGACCTGGATAGATGGAAATCGCTTCCAATTTCACTCATGGGTAGGGTAGCTTCGATTAAAATGATGGTCTTACCTAGAATTAATTACTTATTTTCAATGATCCCCAATAAACCATCATCTTTGACTGGTTTAAATCTCTAGACTCTTCAATCTCTAAATTTCTTTGGAAAGATAAACCGCCCCGTATCAGCTTAAAGACGCTACAGAAAACTAAAGACAGAGGGGGACTAGATTTGCCTAAATGGATAAAGCAAAATCCGTTAGACGAGCCCAGGATAGATATAGAACAGAAAATATGCAATAACATCATGATTTCAGATTTGCCGTTTATTAGCTCAAATATAAAACGGCATACATGCTTTAAAAATATCAATATCAGCTCTACTCTGACAGCATGGTGGGAGTTTCTTAAAATGACAAAGTCGTCACTTATCCCATGCAGTCGTACACCCATCTGGAACAACCCTGACATCCTACAAAATAATAATATGATAAACTTTACATACTGGAAGAATAAAGGTATTGAATATCTGGAACATTTACTTGATGGAACCGAGTTCATCAATTTTTCCAAACTAAATATGCAATATGGCATTAGTAAAAATACATTTTTGGAATATGAACAACTTAAATCTATAATTAGAAAAAAATGTAAGCATATTAAAGGTGGTTTACAAATTCCAAGTAATATATTAGAGTTCCTAGATATAAACCCCCCCAAACTACTGTCTAAATCATACAGGACACTGACTAAAATAGATGATTCAATATCTCTTCCTATTACGAAATGGGAAGAGGATCTATCAGTCAACTTTGAACAAGACTTCTGGGCTCAGATATGTCTAAGAACTTTCAAATTGACTAGTAACACCAACTTACAACTAATACAATACAAAATCCTTCACAGAGTACACTACACAGGACAAAGATTATTCAAGATGGGTCTGGCACAATCTAATATCTGTCCACACTGCATAGGCAATCATCCTGATAATTATATTCATGCGTTATGGTTATGCACACCAGTCCAGAGGTTCTGGACACAGATATGTAAGGACTTATCAAAGTGCTTGAGCTGTAAAATTACACCTTCCCCATCAGTTTGCTTGCTTGGTAATTTTGAGGAAAGCCCTCTGGGGAATAAAATAGTTTACATGGTTTTCACTGCACTATGTATCGCAAAGAAAACTATCCTCATGAATTGGAAAAGTAAGGAGAATCTCAGTATCAATCAGTATAGAGATCTTTTGTTGGATCATATTAATCTTGAGACAGCATCTGCATCCACATCTGTTCGATCTCTTTGGGCTCCTTTGATTAGCACTATCATTAGTGCTAATCAAACTATTAGTGGAATGGGGGGCGGTGGGTTGCTTCCTGCAGGGCGCAGTGGGTGGGTGGAGGGGTTCCTGGGACTCTGGGGGCACTTGGAGTGGGGCGCTTGGTGGGTCTGACTCCAGGGTCTGTTGCCCCCATCTGGGAGGAGCTTGGGAGGCCTACGGGTGGCCCACAGCACCGCTTGCGGCGCTCTTGGGGAGCTACGCGGGGACGGACGTGGGTTACTGACCTGGTAGCTGTGCTGTCGCTGGGTGGGTCCTGGGTGGGTCTGGGGGCCTGGGGTCCCTGGGGCGCGCCGTCCTCGGGCGGGGGCCCCGGCGGGGCCTCGGGGGTTCCGGGGGGTGTGCCGCTTGGGATCTGGGCCGGCGTGCGCCCGGGTGTCTGCCCCTGCACGGGGCCTCTGGTGCGCTGGGGGTCCTCAGGGCCTGTTGAGCTGGTAGGGGGGCATGGTCATTAACATCTCAGAGCAGATGCTCTTCCCCTTCTTTGGGTTGGCATTCTGCTAGTGGGGGGAGGGGAGGGAGGGGGAGTAGTGACTTACCCAGCCTGGATGTCTAGTGTCGAATGGTGGATGTTCTGGTGGGCTTGTGTCCGGCCCCCTGTCCCGGTCCTGGTCCGTGTAGTCTCCCGGTGCGGGTTTCACCTGGGGGGTGGGGTTTGGGATGGCTCGTGCGGGCTGGCTAGCCAGGGTCCCCCATCTTATTAATTTATTTATTTAATTATATATTATTATTATTATTATTATTATTAATAATTTTTTTAGTTTTGTTTTTTTGTTTTTTTTTGGGGGGGGGGGGTTAAATACAGTAGGCATGGGGGGTGGGCTGGGGGAGGTAGAGGTGTTGGTCCTGGTGGGTGGTTGGCTGGCGGGCCCTGCGGCCTCTCCCCGGCCCCCGGGCTATGGTGGTGCCGCTGGAGGGGCCCCTTTCTCCGGGTGGGGCTTTCGGGGAGCGGGGGTGCCTATTAGCGTCAGTAGGGGAGCTGGCTCCCTGGGTTGGCTCCCCAGTCCTTTGCTCCCCATCCCCGGACTCCTCCCTCTGCCTGCTCCATCACGCCGCCACACATGTAGGTCCTTGGGGAGAGGGCGTTTCTGGAGGTTGCCACCTTTTGGTGACGTCCTTCTCCCCAATTTTATCATGCATTTTAGACACTTTCACTCCAAACATTTTTCACAACGCACATTCATGTAGGCCACGATTTGGGGGGGTGGGGCGAAGACGTCTGGGGGGGGGGCTTATGTTGTGTGAGCCTTGCCCCGGGCGGCTCCCTTCACCCCCTCTCGCATTTAGACATTGAGGGTTCTGGGTAGTTGCTTGGAGGGGGGCGCTGGCACCAGCTCCCTTCCGGAGGGGGGGTGGGCTGTGCCGTGCACCCCCTTCGGTGCTCCCAGTTTTAAACACACCTGAGATCAACATGCAACAACACAACATCTGAGCGGGCGTAGGGAGGATCGGGGGTCTTTTGCACACCCCCGATCTCCGATCGCGGCACGGAGTCTGGGGCCTGGAGGAGGTGCGGGCCACTGGGTACGGGGTCTTGGCGGGGGGGCTGTTGCGGCTAGCCAGCGGCTTACCGGATCTGGGGCTGACGCCTCTGCTCTCCCCAGGAAGGGATGGGGGCAGGGTTGGCTAGGGTAAGGTCGGGGTGGGAGGGGGTTTATTAGGTATATAGTGGGTGAGGGGGGGCTCTGGTCGGATGGCCCGTACGGGTCGTGTCGGCCTCCCCTCTCTGGGGGGCCTGGTCCGGGGGGCGCCTGGTCCGGGGGTTGGGCACAGGCAGTCGTAATGTTGAATTGTGGTGACCCCCCCCCACTTGGGATTTTTGGATGTGAATGCTATGTGGGAATGTGTGTACAGCGTCCTTTTTTTTAATTTATTTATTTATTTATTTTTTTTTTTATTTTTTTGTGTCTGTGTGTGGCGAGTGGGGCACAAGGGAGGGATGGTGTGAATGAGTTTTTTTTTTTTTTTTTTTTCCAGGTTTGGGTTCGGTCCGCTCCCTCTCCCAAGATCATCCCAAGTCTCCGATAGGTGAGGAGCCCATCCCCCCACGTCCTGCCCTCCTCCGCTGCGTTGGCGGGCGCCTTGACACTCTGGCGCGTTGACGGTCCTCGGGTTTGGGGCGGGTTCCCGGGTGGGCGCCGGCCCATTCCCGGCGGTGGCTTCGCGGGGCCTGGCCCCCCGGGGGGCGGCCGGGGCCCCTGCCGCGGGGGCGGGGCGCCCCTGGGGCCTCTGGCCCCCAGGGCCCATGGCCAGGACCACTTCAGCGCGGCCGGCTGCCGGCGGAGCCCACGGGCTAGTCCCCGCGGCTCTTGGGGGCGTCAGCATTGCGGTGGCTGGGGGATTTCCTCGGGGTCGTCTCTCCTCTTTCCTCGGGGGTTGCAGATTTCCTGTGAAGGCCCCTCTCGGGCGCACTGCTTTGGGGGCCCCTTTGGGAGTCCGGGGTTATGGGTCCCCTGACCCCTGCCTCTGTACTCGGGAAAGGTGGGTCTTCGGTCCCCCACAATCACTATCAAGCCATTTCCTTCTGGATAATTTTCACCTAAACTAGTGCACTCTCACAATCTCCCACAGGTGCTGGGTCCCAGGTATTAAATGTTCACTTATATACAGAAAGGCTATAATTTATTTACTTTCTTTTACTTTTTTTTTTAGGTATCACATTACACATGTCAGCTTAAATAATAATACATATGATTTAGCAATGGTATCAAGGTGTTACACGATTGTATCTGTTGCTTTATGTCTTGGTTGTGCTGTTCTTTTTGTGTCTCTTTCCAGGTGATGGAGCAGACAGAGGAAGTTTTAGCATTCTCTTCCTTTTATCTCTTCTTTCTTTCACCTCTTCTTTCTCTTTTTTTTCTCTTCTTGTTTTTCTTTTACTCTCCTACTTTCCCATTGTAGTGTCCATATAATTTGAAATTCTCCCTGCAGGAATCACAATAAAGCTAATTACACGCACAAATCAAGCGGAGCATTATGGCGAAAGCTGTTTGCTCCACTTGTGAAAGTAAAATCTGTCGAGCTGTATTTCGCATTAAGATATCAATTTTTATTGCCACATTGCTAGACAGGACACTGGGGAAAAAAAAAAAAAAAGATATCAATTTTTATTGCCACATTGCTAGACAGGAGACTGGAAAAAAAAAAAAAGAAACCCAGAGGCGAGATGGACTCGGCCCTTGGAAAAGGATCTGAATGCAGTGATCACTGACTTTTCACCCGGTTCACCTCACCCAGAGGTAATCCTCCTGTATGTTGGGATCCGGCTCGAAGGACCAATTAAATGTCAGGTTTAAACACCTAAAACATTCATTAACAACACAAGAAGGAGAGACAACAATGGTTTTCAAATAATCTTGCAAGGAGATCGAACGGAGATGCTTAATACAGATGTCCAAATCCGATCTCCTTGCAAATCCGTCGCCCCCTCTCTATTTATTAGGAAAGGGAATCCCTGGTTCCATTTTGAATCTAAGGGGTAGGGATAAGCAAAATAACTGTGACCTTCCAGATAAAACCAAGCAGTTCACACAGTGCAGCACTCCAGATGGCTGAATAGAGTTCATAAAAACACTTATCATAGTCACAACATATTTCTCTGCTTTCTCCAGGCCTTCTGCAAATATAAGAGAGAGATCTAAAACCTTAAAACTTCTTAGTAGTAAAGAGTAAATGTATATGATAAATGAAATGAAAATAGTAAATAACATAAAATATGTAGACATAGTAATAATAATTCTATCATATCTGAAAACCATACTTGGGTCTGATCTCTTGATAGACCGGTTTACTCTTCTAAAATGTGTGAGATTATGGTACTTGATCAAACCAAAAAAAAAAAAAAAGAACAGACCACATTATCGTGGATATTATGCATTAGTCATATAACCACCGTCCGTCTTCTTCCGCTTATCCGGGGTCGGGTCGCGGGGGTAGCAGCTTCAGTAGGGAGGCCCAGACGTCCCTCTCCCCGGCCACTTGGGCCAGCTCCTCAGGAGGAATCCCAAGGCGTTCCCAGGCCAGCCGAGAGACATAGTCCCTCCAGCATGTCCTGGGTCTTCCCCTGGGCCTCCTCCCAGTGGGACGTGCCCGGAACACCTCACCAGGGAGGCGTCCAGGAGGCATCCTGACCAGATGCCCGAGCCACCTCAACTGGCTCCTCTCGACGTGGAGGAGCAGCGGCTCTACTCTGAGTCCTCCCCGGATGACTGAGCTCCTCACCCTATCTCTAAGGGAGAGCCCAGACACACTACGGAGAAAACTCATTTCAGCCGCTTGTATCCGGGATCTCGTTCTTTCGGTCACGACCCAAAGCTCGTGACCATAGATGAGGGTAGGAACGTAGATCGACCGGTAAATCGAGAGCTTCGCCTTTTGGCTCAGCTCTCTCTTCACCACAACGGATCGGTACAGCGCCCGCTTCACAGCAGACGCTGCACCAATCCGCCTGTCGATCTCCCGCTCCATCCTCCCCTCATTCGTGAACAAGACCCCAAGATATTTAAACTCCTCCACTAGGGGCAGCACATCCTCCCCAACCCGGAGAAGGCACTCTACCCTTTTCCGGTTCAAGACCATGGTCTCGGATTTGGAGGCACTGATTTTTATCCCGGCCGCTTCGCACTCGGCTGCGAACCGCTCCAGTGAGAGCTGTAGATCACGCCCTGATGAAGCCGTCATCCGCGAATAGCACAGACGCAATCCTAAGGCCACCAAAACGGATCCCCTCAACACCTTGGCTGCGCCTAGAAATTCTGTCCATAAAAGTTATGAACAGAATCGGTGACAATGTATCATATAACCACATTTCATATTAATGGACAATAAAATATAGGAAAATACTGCAAATGAGGCACGCTTCACAGTCTTTCCATTATTTCCCTATCCCGATCAATGCGGTACCGCGCACGTGACGTCACCGTCTCAAGAGCAACGCCCCTTTTGCCGCTTAGGTAGGGCATACAGGAGAGAAAGCACGGATAACCCAGCTATGACAAGCGCAACAGAACCAGCGATCTGACCGACTTTACAGCCGTTAAACTTTCCCAAGACGATGTCCCAGGCACACGGTTTACTGGTCGCACTGTCGAAGAACACACCAACCTTCAGCTCAAACGATGGCTTGAGGTTCGAGGGCTTAAAAAGACTGGAAAACTGGCCGAGTTGATGAACGGTAAGCTCTGTTTTTTTTTCCTGCGCGGCGGTCATGGCAGCGTCGGCCGTTTTTTTTGTTGTTGTTTGTAATCACCGTCCAGGGATCGGTATATGTTTAATGTTTGTCTCATTTGAAATGTTTTTGAGTAAGCTATCCTGGTAGCAGGCTATCATGTTAGCGCCTGCTACCATGATAGCCTATATGCTGTCATGGTAGCAGGCGCTACTTTATTAACATGTCGGCCACCAAAATACTCTTACCTTGACTTGATGTCGCTGGAATTGGGTCAGGATGTTCTTCGGTTGGGCCCTTTCCTCCGACAAAATGCTTGCTACATATGTACTTGAATTTGGTAACTTTTTCCGGGTTGAACTGTTGTGTAGGCCGACCGCCCCGGTGTTCCAAGCACACACATTTCTCCTTGGCAGTCTTGAAGAAAACATCCTTCATATGCGGCCGATCAGCGTAACTCGAGTCGCTGTTGCCCGTTCCATAGCAACAATGTTTAAAAACCATGGTCTTAGATTTGGAAAAAGCAGTCGTTTACCGAGTAAAACCTAGGCTAACGCATGTCTCTTTTAAAGCAAAGCAGCGGCGGGGTTCAGGAGTTTGCCCCACTGCGTACCACGTGATGTGACGTCATTGTGACGTTGTGTTTCTAAAAATAGCTCGCGTGCGGTACCGCATTCCTGGCCACCAGACTAGACAACTACAGCATTGCATAGTTTTGACGACCCCCAGGCGACCCTTGTGGAGCATGTCGACGACACAGGCTTTCAATGAGCTGGGAGTAATCGTGCACAGCCCCTGTGTTGATGATGTAAGTGGGCAAGCACGAACAGGGAGGTCTGCTGCGATTTAAGCTGACAAACTGCAGTGGAGCAGGCGGGGGTCCAGAACCAGGCATGTCCTACTTGAGAAGGGCACCGAATGGTGCGGCGGTGCAGGAGTTGTTGGGGAAGAAATGGAGGTAAAAGGCAGTCATTCCCAGGAAGGAGGAGAGCTGTCTGGGGCGTGAAGGCTGGGCAGCCAGGCGCACGTGTGGCGTGGGAAGTTGCACCACAGTTGTTGCATGAACGAGTGGTTGTGGTGCCTTGATGTCCTGCCACATTCACCTCGGGTTCTTTGAGGGGAACGGGGGTCTCGGGGAAGTTTGACCACCGCAACTACAGCTTGTGCAGAACAATATACTGGGGTTGTTCTGAGGCTGTGGGCTTATAAGTTAGCAAAGCAGCTGACTCAAACTGAAAAGCCATGTCCACCTCTTTCAACAGCTGCAGATTGTCTGTCTGTAGACATAAGTAGCTTCTCCTGCAGCCTAGGGTTGGTTGCATGCTCAGCTAGTTGATCCCTAATCATTTCCTCCTTTAATATGCCGAATTTACAGAGGCTTGCTAAGCACCCGAGGTCAGTTACATAGTTGTGAATTGACTCACCCGGCCATTGGTGGAATACTATCCACTGTACTATTACGCTCTGCGAAGCAGCAAAATGTCCTGTTAGTAAGGTGATGCAATTGTTGTATTTGTCTACTGGTCCCATGGTTTGAAACATGCGTGGTCCCCCACTAGACTGATAGTGGCTAGTAATGTCTCAAAAGACTTCTTCCAGCAAGGCCATGGTATTGGAGGCTCGCCAGGTAGGTTGAGGAATGGGGGCATCGATGAGAAGGGAAACTCCATCCTCAACTGTAATGTTGAATCGAAGAAACACACAAACGGCGTCTGTGCTTGTTGGTCATCTATTTTTAACACCTGCTGGTGTCCTGAACAACGACAGCCCCATTACGTGACGTCATCACGCTGCTGATGCGTCGTATGCAGTGTCCGAAATTAACTTCCTGATTCACCGGCCAAGTTGGCCGGTAGATTTAAAAATCAACCGGCCAAAATATTAATCCTGACCAGACCTCAATTTTTATCAAAAACTAAGAGTGACATTATGTTAATTTTTGGGGGGCATGGCTGTCTGTACCCTGGAAGAGAAATCTTTGTTTCCTGACTTTAATAAGAAAATATTGTAGTTGATTATAAAAGGCACAATAAGAATTATCACATTTACATCCAGGCAATAAAAAAACACTACAGATTATCATTATTCTATCCGCGTTGGTATTATTTGTAAATGAGGCAGAGTTTCATCAAGCCTATACAGTTCAAAATTTTTCTCTCAGCTGCAACACTTAAAGCACGCAGAGCTTCACACTGCGTCTTTACGCTGATCCAGCTGCTAGAGTTTACCCTCGTGAGCTGTGCGCGAGGGATAAACAGTGGGTAAAATGCATAAATAAAGACTGTAAAGGGCTCCTTTAGTGGGAAGAGAATGAAGAACAGGTCTGAGCTGAAGCCCCTGATTTTACAAGTTCCTTAAAAAGTCCGCACCTATATTACATGTAATGTAATTTTGCGCACCTGAATTTAAGCGCAAGGCAGCAGCCCACTGAAGCACCACTGGCTTTGTGTCGTTAAATACAAAAGAGCATGAAACACAGCTACTGACTCTCCTATTTATTTTAATTGGGACATTTTGGTACGAGTGGAAGGACATTAAACGTAGTGATTCACGTTTTGAAGGCTGGTCGCTGACAAAAGCACCTGGCTCCGAGGGAAGGGAGGAGAGAGACGTAGTTACAGCGCTGAGGCACTGTAACTGCGCCTCTCTCCTCCTTTCCCTCGGAGCATGGTTTATTGCTAAAACCTGAGTCTTGGTGACGTTTATCTTGTAGCCAGAGAGTGAGCCGAATTCCTCAATCGCCCCCATAAGTACAGGTAGAGTTTGAGCTGGATTTGTTATGGTTATCAATAAGTCGTCTGCAAACAATGACAACTTTTGTTCCCCAGATGCCATGCGAACTCCAGCTATATCTGTCCTCTGTCTTATCCACTGACTTAACGGCTCTATGAAATAGGGCAAAGAGGAGCGGCGACACGCAGCATCCCTGCCTTGTACCCCTTCCCAGGGTAAAGGTGTCCGATAGGTCTCCGTTAATTTTTATCCTAGCTGATGGTTTATTGTACAAAGCTGCAATTACGTCTATTATGGTCTGATGGAACCCAAACCTGGACATGACTTTATAGAGAAAAGACCATCTGACCGAGTCAAAAGCCTTCTCCGCATCCAGACTCAGAACAAGAGTCTCTATTTTTTGTTGGACTACGTGATTCAAAATATGCAGGGTTTTTCTGATGTTATCCTGTGTCTGTCTCTGTCTGATGAATCCTGTTTGGTCCTTATGGATTATCACTGGCAAGATGTTTTCCAATCTCTGTGCAATTATGGCAGTAAATAATTTATAATCAATATTTAGCACACTTATTGGTCGGTAGTTTCCACATTCCAATTTATCCTTCCCCTCCTTAGGGATTAACAAAATAATTGCGTCATTCCATGAGAGAGGGATTATTTTCTTTTCCAGTACATTGTTACAAACTCTTAGTAACACAGGGACCAACTGGTCTTGCATCTCTCTGTACCACTCGGAGGTAAACCCATCCGTTCCTGGAGCTTTCCCTCCATTCGACTTCCTAATCACTGATGTTAGTTCTGCTTCAGTTATCTCTGATATTAATTTAGCATTTTGTTCACCTGTAATGTTGGGCAGAGAGAATTGGGAAAGGAATGTATCAATGTGTTGTTCATTATTCAATTTGGGTTGGGAATATAGGGTTTGGAAAAAGTCTCCAAACCCTACATTTATGAATCTTTTCCAGGTTTGTTTCAATCCTGTTTGTGTATATATTCTTTATTTTGTGAATAGTTATATCCGCTTGTTGTTTACGTAATTTAAATGCTAGGAGCTTCAGAGATTTTCCCCCTGCTTTGTAGTATTTCTGTTTGGTAAAGAGAAGTTTCTTTTGTATGTCTTCCATGTTTAACTTACTTAGTTCTTTTTTTTACTGTCTCAATTTTATTTCTTGTTGCCCTCTTGAGGGTTTTGGAATGCTCTTTCTGAAGTTCTTTTAGTTCCTCTTCTAATTGAGTTTGTTTTTGTTGTCTAATTTTCTTTTCGTTGGAGGAAATTACTATTATTTTTCCCCTGACTACCTTTAGAGCATCCCAAAGTATTGCCGGACCCACTTCATTATTATCATTTTGCTCTAGATATTGTTTAATTTCAGTTTTCATATTTTCCTTAAAGTTTATACTATTTAATAAGTTTATATTCAGTCTCCAGAACGTGGATCTGCTTCTTTTAGCCAGTTGAAGGGAGATATAGATTGGGCTGTGGTCTGAAATTGGACTAGAGCCAATTTCCCAACTTTCTAATCTATGCACATCGTTTTTAAACATGAAGAAGTAATCAATTCGTGAGTATACATTATGAGAGGAAGAATAATGTGTGTAGTCGTGACTGGTTGGGTTCTTGTCTCTTGTGACAAAGTGGGTGAGAACTCCATTTGTCTGTTTATATACATTTGGTAACATTCTGGTTTGTTTTGATTTAGCCATATTGTATTTAGTCTTTAGTTTGCAGATATATATACTATCCCGGGTTTGTTTATGTTTTGCATTTCTAATGATTATTTACTATAACATCGTGGTTCAAATCATTCAGTTTGTAATTGTTTTTTCATTTATCTTGTGTATTTTATTTCAGTGAATTTACCTGATGTTTTACTTTACTTCCTGGAAATTAGGCCTTCCTGTTGGAGGATTGGCACAGGAAGAGACCATCTGAAGAGGGGCAAGCAGTAATCCATCCATATTAAGTTTTGGGCATTGTGTAATTTAATGCTGTTTGTATTTTAATTGTTGCATTGTTTCATATTCAGATAGTGCTGAATTGGATTGATTTTAACAATGATACATTTGATAGGAAATGTATCAATTGTTTGGGGTGCCTGTGTGGGAGAGTCCATCGGAGGCCATTTTGTCTACCTTGGTGGGGAAAGGTATAAAAGACAAGAAATTGAGAGGTTCTAGAGAGAGGGAGAGAACCAGGTCAGTGTAGCTGTGTGCACGTGACATTAATTTTGGTTGCTTTATGTTCAGTTTTGATCTGTTTAGCCATGTTAAACCTTTTGGTTATTTTTTTGAGATTTTTTGTAAATATTTTTCAACACCTTTTTGTGAATAAAACCACCTGCTGCACTGGACATCTTTTGCCTGACTGCCTTCCTTTTAGCCACTTTGGCCAGGCTAACTCACATCTCTCCATACATCCACCAGTCCCAGATCGTCCATCATTTTTTTCATTCTTTTACTGATATTTTTTGAGTTTGTTTTCCCATTAGACGAGTCCAGATTTGGGTTGAATCTAATATTAAAGTCCCCGGCACAGATCATTACACCCTGACTTTTTGTTGCTGCTAATTCTAGTATTTTCTTGTAAAATGCCCAGTCGCTACCGGGTGGGGCGTAGACATTAACGAAGCTTATCAGGATGCCATCTATTATTCCTGTAATTAAAACATAACGACCCTCCCTGTCTTTATGTTCTGCAACATGTTCATAGTACAAGGAGCTCGATATTAAAATTGCAACCCCTCTTCGCTTCCCGGAACCGTGGGAAGAAAAATATACAGATTTAAACCCCATTTTGTTCAGTTTGGCATGTTCAGAACCAACTAGGTGAGTTTCCTGCAGCATTGCTACTTGAACTTTATCTTTCCTGAGTTTAGATAAAACTCTCCATCTCTTAATCGGGTTATTTATACCATTTATATTGAAAGAAACCACTTTTAACTGTGTCTTCCCCATTTGTTTAATTTTCTCCACCATGACACTGAAGACCCTGAAAATCCCCCACCACTCACTAGAACTAATGCAAACATAATATAAACACGTGAACCAGAAGCAAATATGTAAACATAAACCAAGAAAAAACAGAACGTGTTCAGCATCCAAAGCAGGGGTCTGTTGATTAGACCCTGTTGAGCCACTTGGAAGCAGCCCAGAAGGGAAAAACCTCCCATAACGTTAAGGAGGGACCTTACAGGTGATAGCAGCCCCAATAAGAGTGAACCCCGAACAGACTTTTTTTTTTTTTTTTTAAGCCCCATCATCTTTAAATCAGCCCTCTGTACACTTATCTCTAAGAGGAAAAACCAAGGTGGGAAAAAGATGGATCCCTCAGTTCTCAGGTGGCAGGTGGGGATGTGCTTCTAAAAGCTCGGAGCCTCTCCTTGTAGTTTTCTCCTCTTATAGAACGAAAGGAGCCTTTCTGTTTTCCCCCCTCCTTTCTGCTCCAGGACAGCCGCTCAATCTGCTCCTTCAGAGAAGCTGGAGATCTGATGACTTTAACTTTGTAGCCTCTTTTAGCCAAGTCCTCGGTGGTTTCCTCTACGGTGTCGTAGGTTTTAGACCCTTCTTTATATTTCACGCGTAGCCTCGTAGGGAAGAGCGTCTGAAACGGAACTCCGTTCTCCTTTAGGACCCTCCGAGCCTCGGTGTATTCTCTGTGCTTCCTGAGGATGGCGGGTGGGTAATCGTGATCCAGATTTATTCTTTTTTCACACCAGACAAAACCTTTACGCCGCCACGCCTCTCGAAGCAACTGCTCTTTAACTTTGAAGCTCTGAAATTTCACCATGAACGACCGTGGCGGCGCTCCTTCTGGTGGCTGCGGTCCCAGCGCCCGATGCGCTCGCTCAATCTGCATGTCTGGCCCGCTGTCCTCCAGATCGAGTCCCTCTTTAAATAAAGTTTCCACAAATGCAGCCACGGTTTCACAGTCCTTTTTGGCACCCTCTGGAACGCCATAAATCCTGACATTCTCCCTCCTGGTTCGGCTCTCCAGGTCTACCAGCTTGTCATCCAGGCTCATGTGTAGCTTTAGCAGCTCTGCTACTACTTCCTCCGTGTTCTGAGCTCGCTCCTCTGTCTTCCCCAACCGCTCCTCTACTTCACTTATCCTTGCGTTTGCTTTTCGTATTTCCTCTTTTATGGTGGAGAGGTGTCCCTTGGTTTCCTGGCGGAACCCTCTCAGTTCTTCAAGTAGAATTTCCAGGCTAGCCATTCCGTCCTGTTAGCTTACAATGACGAAACGTTAGCTGTACCCAATCGTGAAATTTATCGTCCTCCCTCTTCTAATTATGTTACCGTTGGGGCTTCGTTATCGTCTTACCCCCTCTAGGTGGCTATATCTAGGCAAAAATTACTCAGCTGAAGGGGATAATTCAGTAATTTCTCCGGTCGTCTGGAAAGACTCTACTGAGCAGCCATTTTCACGGTGTTCCGGCCGGAAGTCCCAAGGTCACATTTTTATTTTATTTTTAATTTATTTGGTACAAACATTTACTCGCCATGTGGCAGCTAGCCCTCTGAAATTCACTCGCCAAACGGGAAATTTACTCGCATTTGGCGAGTGTTAATTTCAGACCATGGTCGTATGTATACAACAAAATAAGTGTTTTACCCTGCCCCCATTCTCCTGCTATTTGCTTCGTCTTGTGTCTTTTGTGCCATTTCTTCATAGCAACCGAAAGCTCTAAGGCAATTATGGATCTCGTCAGCTGGTCTCTCAACGCTATTGATCAAATTTTTTCAACTGGAAAGCAAAGGACCGGGGAGCGTGCCTGTCCCGACGGAACTTTTTTTGCGGGATACATCTTGGACCCGTGGCAGAAATGGTCCACGGTGTGCCTCTCAATTCTTTCTGTTGAGGACGTCGAAGATGTCTACTTATTCGGATTTATGATACTTGGATTCCTCATTTTTGGCTTTGGAGGATATTTAATGTATCAACACCTTCAAAAGCTGCTGGCGGTAAATATGGCCCTGATGAGACTGCCAGTGGCAGTCGACGCGATCACGAGGTCGTTGAATGAACAAAACGGACGGCTTGATAAGCTGACCGCGGTTGTGGTACACAGAGGTGAGATGGGATAAAACCTGGAAGTGTGAACGTTACTAGCCCATCGATTGGATTATTGGAATATTGGATCCTGGAGCCAGCGGCGAAAAGACTCTAAGGCTGACAGAAAAGTTGGTGTCAGCTTGTTCTCATAACAAATTCTGTTTTCTTCAAATCGGACTCCCCGCTATCAAATTCTCCCTGGTTGTTATGGCGACATCGCACAAATTCCCTGCTACCCCCACATTCCTGCGGACATCTGTGGAGGAGTCAAGCCGGAGCGGCAGAGTGATAAGACTTTCCACCAAGGACACTTGCCTGCCGGAGGACGGCCTTCATGGACATACAGATTTCCACACAACATGCACCCAGACACACATATGCTCACAAATACAGATGACTTTACCCGACCAGAACTCAAATGTTTACCTTCTGCATATATGTGTCTCGTCATTGATTGTGCTTTTTGTGCAAATGAGGTTTTTTTGTCGGATGCTTCACATTTTGTGTGGAAACACAAATTGTGCAGCACCTGTCTTTTTTCTCTCCTCCACTAGCCCAGTGTAAATCTTTTTTCAACAGATCTCAAGGCAGCGCCTAGGGACCCCGTGTAAAGCGGGGTCTGGGGCAGTTTGGGGAACGCACCTCACGGCTAGCGCTCATGTAGCAGCGGCCGACTGTGTGTGTTCCTGGCAACGCAAGGCCTCAGTCAATCGTTCCCCCAAAATGTTTGTTAAGTGTATGTGATGGACGGTTGTACTGGAACTGAAATTTCGATTGTAATGCAAATTGCAGTTGACTAATAAAATTGATTGATTGATTGATTGATTCTGTCGGGCTAACGTCTATATATCGGCCTTACTTGCTAGGCTGCATTAGCTAACACAGTTTTCCGCACTCCAGACCAGAATACTATCACAGCTAGAATAAAAACGCTATCCTGGGATAACACTGTTAAGATATCAATTGGGTCAAGTGGAACGAACCGCTTAACCCAGAACTTCATGCCATTCTTGGATAACACCAGACACAAGGAGATGACTCAAATCTGTCAGATAGCGTCCCGGAGGTGACACAGTTTCTCTATTGATGACACAGTTTGGATGTGCACTGCCCCTCTATGGGTGTGAACCTAAACTCTATTATAATGCTTGTGAGATAAACAGTCGGGGTGTCTTGCCGATCAAGAGCACATCAGCGCTGATGTGTCTGTAGATTAAATAAGTGGAGTATACTTTTCTGTTTCGAGCGTCTTGCATCCAAAGTAATTTTTAAGTGGGGGTCGCCTGAAGGGTAAAACGGGCTGGGTCCACTGAGGGTGTTTTACCGCCAACCGGGTGCGGTAGCTTAACAAAATGGTGTTTCTGCCTCGGACCCAAAAGGCAACGTACCACCTTCCGTTTTTTGGCCAGGACGTCATTCCAGAAGAAAAACACACAGCTTGTGGCCAAAAATAAGGTAAGGAGATTGCTTTTTAAATATCTCCAGTGTTTTTGCTTCCTGGAAGGGCCGACTTTTTGCATTACATGAGGCAGAGAAATGGTTTAGATAAACCCGTTGAAAAGGTGTAGATGAGTACCGTGTGATTTTTCTGAGTGGATATACAAGGTAGTTTGTGTAAGGATCCCACAAGCTAAAATATTGTGTATCCTAGAAAAGCGGGTTTTAGAGCCCCTTATTGCAAGGAAACGAACATAAAACTCTTTTCGTGGGATGAAAAACTTGTGCGTGGAGGGCATTGAGGTTTAAAGGCCTAGGTCCATCCAGAATAGATTCTAAAAGCTCCATTGCCAAAGTCGGGTTTTTTGGTTTCGAGAGACTTAAAACTACCAACTCGGACACACTGGGAAGACACGGAAGAGGGTACGTACAAACAGAGTTAACTGAAACTTGGTCAGAAAGGGTGTGTATGTGTGTGAGTGTTTGACAGTTTATAAACAGTGAGCTGGTGGAAGTGACGAGCAAGGAGCACGTATAACCTAAAAGTGTGAATCATCATAGTAAGTCATATAGGAACATAACAAGTTTTGGTGTCTGAGAGATAAAACATCTCTTGAAGGTGAAAACGAAGGGGAAAAAAGCGGAAACGGAACTTAAGAGGCGCAGCGTTGCGCGGGGAACATGTTTAAATGAAGAACGGATAAACGCTTGTCTTTGCCTAAAAATGGCTAAAATAACCGTGATGCGTAAAAAGGAAAAAGGGTCCAAATCATTGGCAAGATGAAGAGAGTCAACGGTCACGTCAGTGGGGGACATCGTTGCCTGCTCAGCCTCCTCGTCTGGAGTAACCGTGCCGCATTGGATAATAAACAGTGGCGTATTTAGGCCAATTTTAGGGGTGCTCAAGCTAAATCTTAGCTCAGCACCCCTGAAAAATTACAGATTCAGAGTATTCCTGCGTGTCGGTTCGGCTCTGCCAGGCGTACATGCACAGGTATGCCCCGAGCGCCTCCGTTTGAGGCGCTCTGCGTTCCCACAGTGTCATTTAAACGCTGCTGTGCGCCAGCGGGGGCAGGGCCTAACACGCTTGGCCTTTGATTGACAAGGTAGACACACCCCCAGCATCTCTCAAAGAGATTGGAGAAGAGAATAAAAGTTGAGATGTCTCACTCAAGGACACTGTTTTGATGCTAATTAGCAACATAAAGTTATTCTCTCATATTCTCATTTGCAAGAAATCTCACAAAGAGATACTAAATGGACCAAAAGAGGGGAGTGGTGGTCTAGCGGTTAGAGCTGTGCACTTGCGCTCTGAGAAGGTTGCAAGTACCCGGTTCAATCCCCATAGCCTGCACTCTGGGTCCCTGAGCATGACCCTTAACTCCTGATTGCTCCCCGGGCGCCACACAGTGGCAGCCCATTGCTCCCCAAGGGGATGGGTTAAGATGCAGAAGTAAATTTCTCCATTGTGAGATCATGATGTTCAATTATTATTATTAATTATATTATGCCAAAAATGTAAATTAGGACAGTGAAAGAGGGCAGATCAGATGCAAAGAGACTGGAAAAAAACATCCTAGAAAACAACAACAAAGAATAAGAAAGAAAAACACAATGGAGACACAGTACAAGCACAAATGACACAGCAGTGTGGTTTGTGGTCATTTTGAGCTTCTTCAAGTCGGGAGTTTCTGAGGAGTTTGAGGCTATCTTTGCAAGGGCGTAGGTTTGCATAGGGACATGTGGCTACCAAAATTTTGGACCGACCTAATTGACCTTATTGTACTGTTATTGTTTTTAGTTAATATAGTCCATGCTTAAAATGTCATTTGAATTACGGAACTGCAGTTCTCCCAAAACAAATGAACATTCTGAAACCCATCCATCCATTTTTCCATCAATTTTCCAAACCGCTTAATTCCTCATGGGGTCGCGGGGGTGCTGGTGCCTATCTCCAGCGTTCACTGGGCGAGAGGCGGGGTACACCCTGGACAGGTCGCCAGTCTGTCACAGGGCAACACAGAAAGACAAACAGGACAAACAACCATTCACACCTAAGGACAATTTGGAGAAGCCAATTAACCTAACAGTCATGTTTTTGGTCTGTGGGAGGAAGCTGGAGTACCCGGAGAGAACCCACGCATGCACAGGGAGAACATGCAAACTCCATGCAGAAAGACCCAGGTACTCGAACCCAGGACCTCCTTGCTGCAAGGCAACAGCGCTACCCACTGCGCCACTGTGCAGCACATTCTGAAACCATGAACATTAATTTTAACCGGATTAATTCACACAGATGAACGTTTAGTTACATACAATACATACATACGTACAGTTACATACAAACAATGACATTCAAACAGACAAACATGTGCAGGCCTGCTTTTTTCACCATCTTAAATAGTTTTATGTTTTTCATAATTTTTAAACGTCTACAGCAACGCCGAAAGATGTTTTCAACGTGTTAAGTTCCCGCTTAGTTTAAAAATGGAGAGTGTGCGCTGGCTACGACCCCTGAATGTTTCGTCCAAACACGGTTTTACTCTTCAGCCCCACAAGGATACAACTCTTTGTCTTGCAGACACATGGACGCTTACCAATTTTTGAAAGTTATACGTCGCATTTAGTAGTTACGAGACGTCTCTGTTTTTCTTTTTTTCATTTTATCTTTACTCTTTCTCCGGTCTTGCTGGTTGTGTGTGCGTCCAGTTCACGGGTTCATTCCGGTCTTCCTTTTTCTACAACAGGTCACGGTTTCTTATAAGAAGCCAAGCTTCAGTTAACTCTGTACGTACCTATTTACTTATCTTCTTCAAATCTATTTGGATTAGCTGCTTTTAAAGTTCTTTAAGAGAACTTTTTGGAACCATCGAAACCAAAAATGCCAACTCTTACGCGTTCTATAGGTACATATAATTGGATTAGCTGCTTTTAAAGTTCTTTAAGAGAACTTTTGGAACTATCGAAACCAAAAATCCAACGGGTCTTTGATCTTTTAGAAGCCACTTGAATGGCGTGCCTGTCAGAATGGCTGCTTTTATGCTAAACACAGAGGAACACGTATTTTCCTCTGTGCCTAACAAGGGGACCCTTTAAACCCAAATTCTCCACATTCATAGTATTTTCAGAGACCTGGCCAAGATCTCCTGGACTTTCACCGCTGTGACCGCACGCAAATCCCAAGTTCTTATCGACACGTTTGCAAACACCTATCCTCAAACTTTTCTCTGCCTTTAGGAGTACAAAAAGACACTGGGAGATAAATGGAATCTCCTTACCTTTTTGTGTGTTTTTCCTCTGGAATGACCTCCTGGCCGGAAAACGGAAGGTGGTACACCGCCTTTTGGGTCCGGGCAGAGACATCATTAGGCCCGAGCAGCTAAGCGCTGCGAAGGCCTATTGTAACTGCAGATTTTATTATTATTAGGCCCGAGCAGCTAAGCGCTGCGAAAGCCTATTGTAACTGCAGATTTTATTAGGCCCGAGCAGCTAAGCGCTGCGAAGGCCTATTGTAACTGCAGATTTTATTATTATTAGGCCCGAGCAGCTAAGCGCTGCGAAGGCCTATTGTAACTGCAGATTTTATTATTATTATTATTATTATTATTAGGCCCGAGCAGCTAAGCGCTGCGAAGGCCTATTATAACTGCAGATTTTATTATTATTATTATTATTATTATTAGGCCCGAGCAGCTAAGCGCTGCGAAGGCCTATTGTAACTGCAGATTTTATTATTATTATTAGGCCCGAGCAGCTAAGCGCTGCGAAGGCCTATTGTAACTGCAAATTTTATTATTATTAGGCCCGAGCAGCTAAGCGCTGCGAAGGCCTATTGTAACTGCAGATTTTATTATTAGGCCCGAGCAGCTAAGCGCTGCAAAGGCCTATTGTAACTGCAGATTTTATTATTATTATTATTATTATTAGGCCCGAGCAGCTAAGCGCTGCGAAGGCCTATTGTAACTGCAGATATTATTATTAGGCCCGAGCAGCTAAGCGCTGCGAAGGCCTATTGTAACTGCAGATTTTATTATTATTATTAGGCCCGAGCAGCTAAGCGCTGCGAAGGCCTATTGTAACTGCAGATTTTATTATTATTATTATTATTAGGCCCGAGCAGCTAAGCGCTGCGAAGGCCTATTGTAACTGCAGATTTTATTATTATTATTATTAGGCCCGAGCAGCTAAGCGCGAAGGCCTATTGTAACTGCAGATTTTATTATTAGGCCCGAGCAGCTAAGCGCTGCGAAGGCCTATTGTAACTGCAGATTTTATTATTATTATTATTATTATTAGGCCCGAGCAGCTAAGCGCTGCGAAGGCCTATTGTAACTGCAGATTTTATTATTATTATTATTATTATTATTAGGCCCGAGCAGCTAAGCGCTGCGAAGGCCTATTGTAACTGCAGATTTTATTATTATTATTAGGCCCGAGCAGCTAAGCGCTGCGAAGGCCTATTGTAACTGCAGATTTTATTATTATTAGGCCCGAGCAGCTAAGCGCTGCGAAGGCCTATTGTAACTGCAGATTTTATTATTAGGCCCGAGCAGCTAAGCGCTGCAAAGGCCTATTGTAACTGCAGATTTTATTATTATTATTATTATTAGGCCCGAGCAGCTAAGCGCTGCGAAGGCCTATTGTAACTGCAGATATTATTATTAGGCCCGAGCAGCTAAGCGCTGCGAAGGCCTATTGTAACTGCAGATTTTATTATTATTATTAGGCCCGAGCAGCTAAGCGCTGCGAAGGCCTATTGTAACTGCAGATTTTATTATTATTATTATTAGGCCCGAGCAGCTAAGCGCTGCGAAGGCCTATTGTAACTGCAGATTTTATTATTATTATTATTAGGCCCGAGCAGCTAAGTGCGAAGGCCTATTGTAACTGCAGATTTTATTATTAGGCCCGAGCAGCTAAGCGCTGCGAAGGCCTATTGTAACTGCAGATTTTATTATTATTAGGCCCGAGCAGCGAAGCGCTGCGAAGGCCTATTGTATCTGTGTTGTTTAATTATTATTATTATTATTATTATTAATCTGCCACCCCAAAGAGGGGCCTTTTTGGGGGCTTTATCATACTCAAAAACTCACCAAACTTGGCGGATGCAAGAAGACTGTTTAAAAATTTTGTATTTTAAGGTCGTCACAAAAATCAAAACAAAAATGCCTCAACGGCGCCACCTAGCAATTTTCAAAAGACCCTTTGCTATTGGCGCCATCTAGCAATTTTCAAAAGACCCTTTGCTATTCACTTACTTCATCGTAGAGACATGAAATTTGGTACAGTGGTAGAGCTCACCAAGACGCTCAGAATTTACAATTAATGTCATAGTGAAAATATCACAGGAAGTCGGCCATTTTAGATTGAAGGTCTGATTTTGACCTCAATTTTGACGTTTACAGCATTGGTACTTGATCGAACTCCTCCTAGGGATTTCGAGCGAGTGGCTTGAAACTCGGTCAGTCTGATCATAAGGCATGGCCAATTAAAAGTTATCAAAACGGTGAGTTTTTGAGCATGCTGAAGGGGCGTTGGCAGGGGTCAAAGTTCACCTACTCGCCATGAAACACAAAACTGTTATATTTCATACACAAAAACTCACAGAGCCACCAAACTTTCAGTAGTTGATCACCACTAGGTCTTCTTTAATATCCAATGGTCAAATGATGACATTGCTTAGGCCACGCCCCCTGACAACAGGAAGTGTCATGTTTTGTTGTAAGCAGTCGCTATGTTACCCCTCTGAGCTAATCAACATGAAACTGTGTCAAGAGACAGAAGACATATTGGTGTGTTGTGGATTCCAGCCCCAAGTGGATTCCATGGAGCAGGGCGGCGTGGTGGCGTGGGGAAGTCACATCAAACCATATATTTTTAATCTTTTGACAGCATTATTTGCTCAAACCTGTCCACCAGGTGGCAGCAAGAGACCACAAATAAACCACAAACCAAGTTGTCTTGCTCAGTAAGGCAAGGCAAGGCAAATTTATTTATATAGCACAATTCAGTACAAAGACAATGCAAAGTGCTTTACATGATTAAAATATAGCAAAATAAAACAGAATAAAAGCAAGTAGGAATAAAATGTAGATAGAAAAAAGAACCAAAAAGTGGTGATTCAGTTAACTAGAACAGTTGAAGGCAATCCTAAACAAATGTGTTTTTAATCTTGATTTAAAGGAACTCAGGCTTTCCGCACCTTTACAATTTTCTGGAAGTTTGTTCCAGATCAGTGGAGCATAGGAACTAAATGCTGCTTCTCCTTGTTTAGTTCTGGTTCTAGGTATGCAGAGTAGGCTAGAGCCATAAGACCTTAATGGTCTGGATGGTTAATACACTGATAACAAGTCTGATGTATTTAGGTGCTAAGCCGTCCGTCCGTCCGTCCGTCCGTTGTCTTCCGCTTATCCGGGGTCGGGTCTCGGGGGTAGCAGCTTCAGTAGGGAGGCCCAGACGTCCCTCTCCCCAGCCACTTGGGCCAGCTCCTCAGGTGGAACCCCAAGGCGTTCCCAGGCCAGCCGGGAGACATAGTCCCTCCAGCGTGTCCTGGGTCTTCCCCTGGGCCTCCTCCCGGTGGGACGTGCCCGGAACACCTCTCCAGGGAGGCGTCCAGGAGGCATCCTGACCAGATGCCCGAGCCACCTCAACTGGCTCCTCTCGACGTGGAGGAGCAGCGGCTCTACTCTGAGTCCTCCCCGGATGACTGAGCTCCTCACCCTATCTCTAAGGGAGAGCCCAGACACACTACGGAGAAAACTCATTTCAGCCGCTTGTATCCGGGATCTCGTTCTTTCGGTCACGACCCAAAGCTCGTGACCATAGATGAGGGTAGGAACGTAGATCGACCGGTAAATCGAGAGCTTCGCCTTTTGGCTCAGCTCTCTCTTCACCACAACGGATCGGTACAGCGCCCGCTTCACAGCAGACGCTGCACCAATCCGCCTGTGGCAGCCCCTCCCTGGGCTGCCACCTTACCGTGGTGGAGGGGTTTGAGTGTCCCAATGATCCTAGGAGCTATGCTGTCAGGGGCTTTAAGCCCCTAGTAGGGTCACCCAAGGCAAACAGGTCCTAGGTGAGGGACCAGACAAAGTGCAGCCCAAAATGCCCCTTATGATGAATACAATTATTGGACCTCGTGTTCCCTCGCCCGGACGCGGGTCACCGGGGCCCCACTCTGGAGCCAGGCCTGGAGGTGGGGCATGTTGGCGAGCGTCTGGTGGCCGGGCTTTTGCCCATGGAGCCCGGCCGGGCTCAGCCCGAAGAGGCGACATGGGTCCCCCTTCCGATGGGCTCACCACCTGTCGGAGGGGCCAAAGGGGTCGGGTGCAATGTGTAACGGGTAGCAGTGGAGGGCGGGGACCTTGGCGTTCCGATCCTCGGCTGCAGAAGCTGGCTCTTGGGAGGTGCTAAGCCATTCAGGGATTTATAGACGAACAGAAGTTTTTAAAGTCTATTCTCTGATATACAGGGAGCCATGGAAAGACTTTAGAACTGGGGTGATGTGCTCTACTTTTTTAGTCTTAGTGAGGACGCGGGCAGCAGCGTTCTGGATCAGCTGCAGCTGTCTGATCCACTTTTTAGGCAGGCCTGTGAAAACACCGTTGCAGTAATCAATTCTACTAAATATAAACGCATGGACTACTTTTTCCAGATCCTGCTGAGACATTAGTCCTTTAATCCTGGAAATGTTTTTCAGGTGATAGAAAGCTGACCTTGTAACTGTCTTTAGATGCTTTTGGAGGTTCAGGTCTGAGACCATTACTACTCCCAGATTTGGGGCCTGATCAGTGGTTCCTAGCTGAAGCGACTGAAGCTGTGTGCTAACCTTTGATCTCTCCTCTATTGGTCCAAAAATTATTACTTCTGTTTTGTTTTTATTCAACTGAAGAAAATTTTGGCACATCCACGTATTGATTTCTTCTAGGCATTTACTCAGTGCTTGAACTGGTTCATAGTCACCTGGTGACATGGTGATGTAGAGCTGTGTGTCGTCTGCATAGTTATGGTAGCTGATGTTGTTGTTTCTTATGATCTGAGCTAGAGGAGCATGTAGATATTGAATAGGAGGGGACCCAGGATGGACCCTTGGGGAACCCCACATGTGATTTTTGTAATCTTCGATGTAAAGTTACCTACTGATACAAAAAAGTCCCTGTCCTTTAAGTAGGATTTAAACCAGTGGAGAGCTGTACCACAGAGGCCGACCGAGTTCTCCAGGCGCTCTAACAGAATGGAGTGATCAACAGTATCAAATGCTGCACTGAGGTCCAACAGAACCAGCATGGTGGTTTTTCCGCAGTCTGTATTTATATGGATGTCATTAAACACCTTGATAAGGGCGGTCTCTGTACTGTGGTGAGCACGGAAGCCAGACTGGAAAACGTCAAAGCGGCTGGTCGTTGTTAAGAAGATGTTTAATTGTTGAAACACAGCTTTTTCAATAATCTTACTGATAAAGGGGAGGTTTGAGATGGGCCTGTAGTTCTGGAGTAGTAGTTTGTCTAAATTGTTCTTTTTTAACAGTGGTTTGATAATTGCTGTTTTTAGGGACTGGGGGGAAAACACCTGACAGAAGGGACGTGTTTATTATCTGAGTCAAATCAGACGCTATGACAGGCAAAACTTTCTTAAGGAAAACTGTGGGTAGAGCATCAAGACAGCATGAGGAGGAACTTAGCTGCTGAATGATCTCCTCTAAGCTTTTGGAGTTTATTTGGCTGAATTGGGCCATTTTGTCAGAATAAGTCCCAGCTGAATACGGCTTTGGTTCTAGAGTTGGTGTGGATGTACAAACTGATCTTCTAATTATCAGTTTATTTATTTTTTAGACTAGTTCCATATGAGAGGTTGCAAGAAAACTTGTAACTTTACTGAATTTGCAGCTTAAGAAGATTGGGTTTGACAGACAACACCAACTGTCCCCTCAATCCAGTGCACACAATACCACAACAGACCTCATCACGCTCTACAGTACATCAAGAAAACTAAATCAACTAAAACAAGTTCACGAGTGCACATGAAATGAAGTTAATACATATTTGTGTGTCAGGGTGTCTAAGCACTCTCCAGAATATGACATCTCAGCAGAACCTGTAATAATTATAGAAAGTAACGTTATAGTTGTTCTGCCTTTTGTTAAGACAGCAAGGAATTCATGTCGTGAATACATTACACAAATAAGATATAAATTAATTATTAGTCAGAGGAAATCCATGGTAAAAACAGAAACGTTTTGGGTTCATATTTAATCGTTCGGCGGGCCGATTGGCCACCGCCGAACGATTAAATATGAACCCAAAACGTTTCCGTTTAGTCCGGTCCGATGGCCAAATGCATTATCATTATTCAACGGCTGTATCTCCTCGCTGCATTGAGCGATCTGCACCAGATTTTTTGTGAGTCGTGGGGGAGCGCTGCCGAACACGTTCGTGTGAATCGCCCAGTGGACGGGCGGGCAAAATGCGTGACAGCATCTGCGGTGGCGGGCGGCCGGCGGTGCGCAAATCCCAGCGGTGGCCAATAGGCCAGAGCGGCGCTTTGCTGCGAGGGCCGCTCATCACCGCTTGCGGTTTTAATTATTATTATTATTATTATTATTTATTCTTTGGACTTTTGAAACGGCTTTTTGGAGGCCTAAACATGCATGAAAACTCACCAAACTTTGCCCAAAATTGTCCCCCGTGAGAAATCGCATGATTTTAGTGTAATTGAAAGCGGGCGTGGCAAACCCGCTCAACAGCGCCAACTAGAGTGAGTTGGGCCAAACCGTAACACATAGAAAGCTGAAATTTTTTACCTAGGTAGCTTTTTTAAAGTTATGAAAAAAAGTCTATTGTGGGTATGCTCTAAAACCCACAGGAAGCCTGCCATTTTGGGTCAAAGGGTAAAATATTGACGGTTTTTGCCTCGAACTTTAACGAACTAGTCCTAGGCATTTTAAGCTATCACTTTCAAATTTTTTCAGCGTGGAGATGACACATTGCGGGTTAAAAGTTATCAAAGGTTTTCTGAAATATGCATATTTGCCTGAGCTGTCGCATTGCAAAAATCAAGTTTGTGGAAAACCATTAAAAACGCATTAAATCAGTAAGCCCCAAGCCATGCTTTGTCTGAGAAATATGAAACTCGGTAAGCAGATGTAACTTTTCAGTCCCTACAAAAAAGTCTCTTGGACCAATTGTGTAAACCCTAAAGAAAGTCAATTAATTTTCATCAAAGATGTCATTTTGTCATAAAAATGGGTATTATTTTTGACCACAAGATGGCAGCATAATACTTTGAACCTCTGATTTACCCATGTCTATTCTTAATCACTCTTACTTTTATTTATCGACTCTTTAGCTTTCTTATCAGCCATTTAATTACCTTTCACTCCTATATGTGCAGGAACCCAAAGAAACACAGCTGATAACCCCATCATCTGAATATGATATAATATTTGTTGAATTACTAATAAGATATCTGGACGGCTTTCTGAATGATTTCTTTTTAAACTGATCAATGATGAACTTGAATCTGAACATATGACAGCTCTTAATGGTCTCACTTCCTCAATCCATTCTACAGCAACTAATAATGCAATCATTTCTGCCGTATAAACAGATATTCCTTCATTTAATTTCTTCCCTATATGCAGTTTAAACTCTGGAATTATTACACCTACTCCAGTTTGTCGTAATTGCTTTTTTGATGCATCCGTATACATTTTTACATAATTATAAAACTGTTCTATATATTCCTCCACTATTATAGAATTACACATATACATTTTATCTTTATTTTTCTTTTCCAATATTGTTAAATCTACTATTGTTTCAGGTAAAATACATGGTGGTGTTATTGATAATGGTACCGTTGGACTAATATTTAAATGATTTAATCCTAATTTTGTAGCTTTCTGAATAATTGTCCAACCTTATTATGAACCCTTTCTTTTTCACTGCAGGAATGTAACATTCATACCCAACTAAACATCTCAATATATTAAGTATCCTTTTACATTTTTCAATAACCTTATCTATGTGCACTTTCCAGGATAGTTTTTCATCAAACCATACTCCTAAGAATTTAAATTGCTTTACTCTCTCTAGATCTTTGTTGTGCCCTGAATATGTTTAATATGTTTAAAAGACATTTAAAAACTACTTTGAAATGTTAATATACCGTTCTCTGTTTTAAATGAATTTGCGGTGCTTTTATGTTGAAAATCTTCCGAACCGGAAGTAGGAAGTAAAGACGCAAACAAGAGGAAGAGAGCGTGTGTGCATCGTCTCAGGGCAGCAACAATGCAGTTAATCTCTCCGAAAGCAATGGTTGTAAGTGTTGCTCATTGTTTACAGATTCGATAAGATATGTTAATATCTTTTATGGTTATTTTGTGTATAAAAGCAACAGTAAAATGTCGTGGTCTGTGTGACAGCAGAGTGTGTGTGTTTACTTGCTAATTTGCCGCTTTTCTAGCCGGCTCTGAAAATACCTGTTGAGTTAATATTAAGCAGCTGATACTTTGATACGTTAATACTGATATTTACATGGCTGTTTATTAAGCCATTTTTTTGTATCTTTCTTTTCTAGTTTTACACTGTATTCAAATCAGTCAGAAATGCTGACTAAATGTGTAAGAAGATAATAAAGGAGCAAGCCGCTCACTTCCTGCCTCTTGAATAAGGAGTTTGGCTGGCTGTTTATCTGTGTTCACGCAAGAGCAAAACACATAGAGAGAACAGTACAATCTTGATTATATAACTTCAGTTGTACTTCTTGATTTCTTTTCTGAGTAAAAAGCAATACTTTTGTTTTATCTACCGAAAATTTAAAACTCCATTTGTAAGACCATTGTTCAATCTTATGAATTGCTTTTTGGACTTTCCCTACAATAAATTTAACATTCCTTCTACGTTTCCAAATAGCTCCGTCATCAGCAAACAATGAACAACCCAATTCATTTTCTATTTCTTTAAGTGCATCATTTATCATAACTGAAAATTATAAAGGACTGATAATACTGCCTTGTGTGGTTCTTTTTAATTTCTCCCTGAAAGACTCTTACCAACTCTTACCTGTATTATCCATTCTGGCCTCTGGAAATAAAGTTAAAAATCTTGGTGTTGTCTTCGACCAAGACATGTCATTTAAATCCCATATTAAACAGGTTTCCAGAGTTTCCTTTTTTTCACCTCAGGAATATCGCCAAAATTAGAAACATTCTGTCCAGGGGTGACGCTGAAAAACTAGTCCATGCATTTGTTACTTCAAGGCTGGACTATTGTAATTCTTTACTATCAGGAAGTCCACAAAATGCAGTTCGAAGTCTTCAGCTGATCCGAAATGCTGCAGCAAGAGTTCTGATGAAAATCAACAAGAGGGATCATATTTCTCCAATTTTAGCTTCCCTTCATTGGCTTCCTGTTATATCAAGAATAGAATTTAAGCTTATAGTTAGAGTGGCTCATGTTACCCTGAGCTACATCTGTAGTTATGCTGCTATAGGCTTAGGCTGCTGGAGGACATCAGGGCCTATTTCTCTCACTCTACTGATTTCTACTGTTCTCCAGTCTACTGTTCTCCAGTTTTGCATTGCATTACATTGAAATGACTGTTGTCATTTCAGCTTGTAACTTTTTGTTCTCTCTCTTTTTTCTTCATAGTAGGTACACCTAGTCTGACGTTCTGTTAACTGTGACATCATCCAGGGAAGACAGATCACCACTATTACCATCTAATGTATAACAGATCACTGGATCAATGTGTGCTTCTGTGCTTTTTTGTCTGTCTTGTTGTGTCTCTGCTCTGTCTTCTGTAACCCCAGTCGGTCGAGGCAGATGACCGTTCATACTGAGCCTGGTTCTGCTGGAGGTTTTTCCTTCCTGCTAATGGGTGGTTTTTCTTTCCACTGACGCTTCATGCTTGCTCAGTATGAGGGATTTTTGCAAAGCCATGGACAATGCAGACGACTCCCCCTGTAGCACTGCGCTTCTCCAGGAGTGAAAGCTGCTTGTTGGGACTTTGATGCAATCAACTGGTTTCCTTATATAGGAAATTTTTGACCAATCTGTATAATATGATTGATTTTGACTTTGTAAAGTGCCTCGAGATGACATGTTTATGAATTGGCGTTATATAAATAAAATTGAATTGAATTGAATTGTTAAAAAGTTCTCTACCCAATGATAAATTCTTCCACAAATTCACATTTTCCTCAATTTGATCAATCAATAATCCCTCTTTCCACATCATATCATAAGCCTTTTCTATATCTAAGAACACTGCCAAAACACTTTCTTTATTAACTTTTGCTGTTAGTACCTCATGTTGTAAACACACAATTGGATCCATAGTATTCCTTCCTCTTCTGAAACCGCTTTGATAATTTGATAAGTACCCTTTTGATTCAACAAAATAAATTAATCTTTCAATTACCATTTTCTCCATAATTTTACTTAAACATGATGTTAAAGCAATAGGTCTATAATTTTCTGGTTTTGAGCTATCTTTACCCGTTTTTGGAATTGGAACCACAATAGCCTCATTCCAACTTCTAGGTCATTTCCCATTTTCTATTATAAATATCTAATAATATTAATTTTGAGTATTCACTTAGCTTATTTATCATTATATACCATATTTGATCACTCCCTGGGGTTGACATCTTAACTTTCCTCATGGCTCGTCTTAACTCCGCTATAGAAAAATCAATTTTAATAATACTATTTCCTTCTTCTCTGTTTATCATATGTCCTTTTTCCAATAATGTTATAGCTCTATCCGTTTTCTACTCTTCACTAATATTATTGGAACTATGTATTTGTACAAATGTTTATGACAACATTGTTGCTTTTTCTTCATTAATACCTGCCGTTGTTCTATCACTAACTAAAACTGGATAACTATAATCCCTTTTAATACCATTCATTCGTTTAATCATTTTCCATACTTTCCCTATATCTGTTTCTCTTCCTAATGAATTACAATAATTTCTCCAATATTCTCTTTTTGTATTTCTTATAACTCTTTTTACTATAGCTTGCATCTTCTTGTATTCAATTAAATTTTGAAAATTCTGATTTCCTTATAGAATTTTAAAAGCTTTATTTCAGGATTTAATAGCCTGGTCACATTCTATTGTCCACCATGGAATTATCTTCTTTTTATGTATCCCTCCTTTCTTTGGAACTGACTGTTGAACAGCTTCTATGATTGAACTACAAAAGATTTTGTTTAATGAATCAATACCAAGATTCATGTCAATTTCCTTAATTTTATCTTCACTTATTTCCTTATATTTCTCCCAATCTGCTCTACTAAATTACCAGTTACATAATCTTTCACACCCTCCATATGTTGCCCTATGTTCCCCACCACAATTACAGCATTTATCCTGAACATGTTCACCATATTCTTGTATTTTGTGGTCCCCTCCACATTTTAAACAGCTCTGTTTGCCCCTGCACACTGCAGCAAATGTGACCATACCTCTGACACTTGAAACACCGAAGTGGAGGTGGAACATAAGGCCTAACTGAATAACACAAGAAACCCACTTTGACTCTATCTGGAACTTCTGGAGTAGAAAATTCCAGAAGCACAGATAAGCTGTCAACTCGCTCATTATTAACTGTTTTCTGCAATCTCTTTATATCCTTGACTTTAACATGATTTTATGTTTTAATTTCTCTAGATCTTCATTAACTGGAATTCCATAAATAACTCCTCGGGATCCTTTCTTTTCTCCCAACACTCTTTTACTTTCCACTCTTTTATTTCCAATACTCTCAACACTCATTGCTTTCCTTTTTTGTTCTTCCAATTTACAAACATTTAACAAGCTTCCATCTCTCAGCGTTTTAGCCATTTCAACTTCCCCTATTTTCTTTTTTGTTTCCTTAGAAACTATTTTTGGGCTCAGAGCAATATTTTCATCTTCCTTTTTGAATTTTAATGTTATCTTCACCTCCTCTTTCATGATCTTTTCAAAGTCTTCAGCTGATCCAAAATGCTGCAGCAGGAGTTCTGATGAAAATCAACAAGCGGGATCATATTTCTCCAATTTTAGCTTCCCTTCATTGGCTTCCTGTAAAATCAAGAATAGAATTTAAAATTCTTCTTCTAACGTATAAAGCCCTTAATAATCAAGCTCCATCATATATCAGAGCTCTGATTACCCTGTATGTTCCTAACAGAGCACTTCGCTTTCAGACTGCAGGTCTGCTGGTGGTTCCTAGAGTCTCTAAAAGTAGAATGGGAGGATCCTTTAGCTATCAGGCTCCTCTCCTGTGGAACCAACTCCCAGTTTTGGTCCGTGAAGCAGACACCCTGTCTACTTTTAAGACTAATCTTAAAACCTTCCTTTTTGACAAAGCTTATAACTAGAGTGGCTCATGTTACTCTGAGCTACCTTTATAGTTTTACTGCTATAGGCTTAGGCTACTGGAGGACTTTAGGATCTAATTTTCTCACTCTATAGAGTTCTACTGTTCTTCAATTATGCATTACGTGTTGTCATTTCTGCTTTACCTTTCTGTTCTCTCTCTCGGTGGGCGGGCGAGGAAAATGCGTGACAGCTTCTGCGGTGGCTGGCGGCAGGCGGTGCGCGTACCCCAGCGGTGCTTGGCTGCGAGGGCCGCTCATCGCCGCTTGCGGCTTTAATTATTATTATTATTTATTCTTGGGACTTTTGAAACGGCTTTTTGGAGGCCTAAACATGCATGAAAACTCACCAAACTTTACCCAAAATTGTCCCCCGTGAGAAATCGCATGATTTTAGTGTAATTGAAAGCGGGCGTGGCAAACCCGCTCAACAGCGCCAACTAGAGTGAGTTGGGCCAAACCGTAACACGTAGAAAGCTGAAATTTTTTACTAAGGTAGCTTTTTTAAAGTTATGAAAAAAAGTCTATTGTGGGTATGCTCTAAAACCCACAGGAAGCCTGCCATTTTGGGTCAAAGGGTAAAATATTGACGGTTTTTGCCTCAAACTTTAACAAACTAGTCCTAGGCATTTTAAGCTATCACTTTCAAATTTTTTCAGCGTGGAGATGAGACCTTGAGGATTAAAAGTTATCAAAGGTTTTATGAAATATGCATATTTGCCTGAGCTGTCGCATTGCAAAAATCAGGTTTGTGGAAAACCATTAAAAACGCATTAAATCAGTAAGCCCCAAGCCATGCTTTGTCTGAGAATTATGAAACTCGGTAAGTGCATGTAACTTCATAGGCCCTACAAAAAAGCCTCTTGAAGCAATGGGCTACCTCCTACAGGAAATCATTCATTTCTCATCAAAGCAGGGTGTCTACAAGTATAAACAAGTTAAATTTAATACTTTTTAAGACCTTTTAATACCACTTCTAAATGAAATTTAAGACCAAACGTACGATGGAAATACAAATCAAAATGACTAAGAACATCGACTAAATGTGTGTAATGCGAAAAGACAAACATGTCATTACAGTCCCATGAACAAATGCTTATAAAATCAAGTAAATATATAAAATACTGTTCCTTCAGAACAAAAATAAATAAAACAGGGGTTGCTGGAGCCTTTTTCCCGATTATAAAATAATTGTAGCCGTCCAGTGGTTTCAGGGGCTTTCGTGCTCTCTTGTCTGTACTGGCCTGCGTGTTTATAAGGCAGGTGTATGTCGCGGTACGGAACACTTGTCAGCATTTCCCAGACTCCCTCCGTCCCTTCAGGCTTTTGCTGTGTGGATCTGGCAATTTGATATTATCAACCATCAACTTACTCTTAGAACGATCTTGTGATACGTTATCTAAAGAAGAAAAATACGTGGAGAACTCGTCAGTTTCTCTGTTTGCGTCCGCCATTGTGTTCGCCTTTTGCCAACCAGTCCGGCGTGCATGCGCGAAAAACCCGCATCAAAACAATAACAATGAATTGGTCTATAGGCCACCGCTGAGGTGCCGGTGTTATACATTTACATGTAAATTTGCCAAAAAACGCACCCCCTGCTATTTTACTGAAATATACACTTGTAGCTGATTAAACATTTCCTACATGTTTACAAATGTGTTCTAAGCTACCATTATGAATTTCATGAGTCTGGGACAATTTTTAGATTAAAAACATAGGGGGTGCATTTTTCGGCAGCCATTTGCCAAAAAACGCACCCCCTGCTATCTATGAGGGGTTGGCACTTGTATGACTTTATTCCTGTATATCCATCTGTAGTTAGTCAGCAAATGCAAATTCTGGCCGTTAAAACAATGACAGGGCAATTGTTGCTGTTTGATCTGCAGCCCCATTTGGAACTTTTAAACAGGCTTTTGAAGAACTTTCATAATTTGCTGTTGTAATATTATAGAATTTTCAGAATAAAAAGCTAGCAGATGTGCATAATCAAAAACAATTTAATAAATACAAGTATAGAGCATTAAGTATTGTTAGAAAGGTCACGCTATTTTCTGGAAAAATACATTATTGTATGAGTTAAGTTCTTTTCCGTTTTATGCCTCTTTCCTTGTAAGTTTGAAATGTCCCATGCCCCTGAAAGCACCATAGCTTTCTAACAGTCGCGAATGCATCACACTGGTCTATGAACGCTGTGCTGTTTACTGTAGAAGCAGTCTGATCTTCCGTTTAAGACAAAGCTTTGCAGTTTCAAAACTCACGTCGGTTCTCACGGTTTATTGTTGTATGTGAATGACGAGAGACCACAACAAATAAATCAGCCGTACCTCAGATAAAAACTTTGGATTTAATGGTGTTCATTAAACCCGTACTTTTGTAAACGAATCTGCCAAATAAACACCGTTTTTTTCACACAAGAGGTATATTCAAACGTTTTGATATCACTAATATAAGAACAAGTAACTCCGTTGGTCACATTTTAATCCGTTTTCTTCGTCGATATTCAGCTGTACAGAGCGAGGCGCGCTCCCGCGACAACGGCCGGCCGGCGGGGTTCGCGCACCGCTGCGGTTGCTGTCACGCATTTTCCCAGCCCGTCCACCGGGCGATTCACACGAACTTTTTTGGCGTATGTTGTTCCACAGTTCTACCAGTAAAATGGGCGCCTGGACATCCTCTTGCGATAGTTTAACAGCTGAAAAGTCGGTCATATCGTTGTTTCTATTGCATGTGTAACGGCTGGTTGCTACGTGCGCTCTCACACCATTTGTCCTACCTTAAAGGCAAGGAGCGTTGCTCATAAGATGGTGACGTCACGTGCGTACCGCGCCAACAGTGCTCGGTCTGTGGCTGATGACGTGTCACGAGCACACACGAGCCTGCTCAAGAACGCATATTGAGAAACGGCCATCGACAACGCAGCGCATAGGCTACCGGAAAAAAATATTCGACCTAGCAGAACAGATTGCCACGGTGACGTGACACACCAATATTTAAGACCCATGCAAAATTAATTTAAGACAATTTAATACTTTTCAAGGCCTTATTTTGAGGAAAATTGATTTACGACTTTTTAAGACTTTTTAAGGACCCGCGGCCACCCTGCAAAGATGTCATTTTCCCATATTTTTGGGTGTTACATTTGAATAAACTACTCCTAAACCGTTACACTTATGGCATTCAAAGTTACTCCAAAAAATTCCTCACACATAGAGGATCAAAGGTTATCAAAAACATTTTTGCTATGTCCAACCATATTTTTTGACAATTATTTATAACATGAATTGTGTTTTAAAGGAAAAAACATTTATTATTTCCAACACTAGATGGCAGCAAACCCAAATGTTTGGGTGTCATCTGTAAGTCACGGTACATATTTTACCAAACCATTCATACACATTCGTCCAAAAGTGGAAGCAGCTTTAAAATATCTTTAGCTGGCCTTTAACAGAAATAAGATTTTAATCTTTAATCCTATATGTAGGAGCGCAAATGCATTGATTGGGTAATTAGCGTTCATGTCTATTTAAGGGGGGAACTTTTCTTTGATAGGTAGGTTTTCCACCCGGAAGGGGAAAACAGTTTTTGACCGCAAAAACATAAATACAAGCAAGCAAGTAAGTCTGCTTTATATGTTGTCTGGAGATGTGTTCATGTATGATGGACATTTGATATGCAAAGAGGAAAATAAATGGACGAAGCGTTCAACATGCCCTGACGACTTGGACTCTAATTCATCCCAAAAAGGTAACAATAAGCGCGTCAACTCTATTACCCCGATGCAGCACCTCAGTGGCTTAAAGTATTGGCTTGGCCGCTACAAAACCAGTCAAAAACAGTTTGTGCATCTTCACGAACTGTGCATAAGTAAAGATACGTGTTTCTGCATGGTTGATGGTGGTGATTGCGCAAGATAAGACTGGGCTGGAGGTTACGTGTTTGGAGTGGAGCATCAGCTGATCGAACTCAGCTCACCTGAGGTGACGTCGGACAGGATAGACATCGGTGAGGACGCCGTTGATCAGCTCGGCGCTGGATTTGAACAATCATTCGTCTGGATTAGGTATGTGTAGCGCTACCACCGATATGATGGCCATCTAAATATAGTGTGCACACATAAGGGCGTAATTCCAATGCATTGGTTGCTAAAGTGGATGAACAATTAATTTTGTATCAACAAACTGTTGCGATCTGTGGACTGTCGGACTTTAATTATGGAGGATTGCGCGGCTAAAATGGATAAACATTTTAGCCGAGGGAACCAGTTGATTGCATAAAGGTCTTGACAAGCAGCATTTCCTCGTGAAAAAGCGTAGAGCCACAGGGAGAGTAGTCTGCATTGTCCATGGCTTTGCAACAATCCCTCATACTGAACAAGCATGAAGCAACAGGGAAAAAAAACCTCCCCATTAACAGGAAAGAAAAACCTCCAGCAGAACCGGGCTCAGTATGAACGGTCATCTGCCTCGACCGACTGGGGGTTACAGAAGACAGAGCAGAGACACAACAAGACAGACAAAAAAGCACAGAAGCACACATTGATCCAGCAATCTGTTCTATATAACCACAACTGTTATAACTTTGGGCAATAAATAATGTGCAATAATCTATTTAATACACTGTGCTATAACCTGTGCAATGATCCGGAAGAACTTCTGCTGCTATCACCAAGTGAATATATGTCAGTACATGTGTATGTAGGCATATATATATATATATATATATATATATATATATATATATATATATATATATATATATATATATATATATATATATATATACAGTGTGCGTGTATGTATGTGTGTGTACATATATATATATATATATTGTCTAAAGACAATTACAAGATCGGCTTTTTATCACCTGAAGAATATTTCCAGGATTAAAGGACTGGTGTCTCAGCAGGATCTGGAAAAACTAATCCATGCGTTTATATTTAGTAGAATTGATTACTGCAACGGTGTTTTCACAGGTTTGTCTAAAAAGTGGATCAGACAGCTGCAGCTGATCCAGAACGCTGCTGCCCGCGTCCTCACTAAGACTAAGAAAGTAGAGAACATGAACCCAGTTCTAAAGTCCTTACACTGGCTCCCTGTATCTCAGAGAATAGACTTCAAAATACTTCTGTTAGTCTATAAATCCCTGAATGGCTTAGCACCTAAATACATTACAGACTTGTTATCAGTGTATGAACCCTCCAGACCACTAAGGTCTTCTGGCTCCAGCCTACTCTGCATACCTAGAACCACAACTAAACTAGGAGAAGCAGCATTTAGTTCCTATGCTCCGCTTATCTGGAACAAACTTCCAGAAAACTGTAAAAGTGCGGAAAGCCTGAGTTCTTTTGAATCAAGATTGAAAACACATTTGTTTACAATTGCCTTTGACTGTTCTAGTTAAACTGTTTTACTGTTTTTAATGTTCTTCTTTGTTTCTACATTCTATCTCTACTTGCTTTTATTCTATTTTCTAGCTACATTTTATTCCTACTTGCGTTTATTTTGCTATATTTTAATCATGTAAAGCACTTTGTATTGTCTCTGTACTGAATTGTGCTATATAAATAAATTTCCCTTGCCTTGCCTTGCATCTGTGACCAAGACAGCAAGTGTTTGTGATGTATCAAGAGCCACGGTGTCCAGGGTATCCAAAAAACATAAAACCACATAACTTTACTTATAACTAACTTTCTGAAATATAAACTAAAGGTCACCAATCAGTTCTAAAACATCTTTAGATGAACTCTTGTTGAGCCCTGGAGTATGGAGGACCAAGTCTTCCATATATAAAAATAAATACAGAAATAAATAAATAATTTAATGTTTTCTTAAAACTTCTGAATACAAAATAAATTAAATAAATTAAACAAACTCATTTATCATCATTCATTTATATCAATTGTTCAAGTTATTTAATTGTTACTTGTAAAAAAGAAAAAAAAAAAAAAAAAAAATTTGAGCCCCCCCCCCCCCCATTACACCAGAGGGCCCAAGCGGCCCCTTAGCACGCCAATGGCTTTGACCGGCCCTGGCTGGGTCTCTGCTGCATGGAAAAATCCCAACAACTACAGCTCAATTTGGGGAGGGTTTGGGGTTGTTGCCGGTCTGAGGTGATTTGCAAAAAATCTATAAATCGTACACCAATGAGGGCTACATTTCCTGAATCCAGACAAAAAGACCTACGTTTTGATGTATAATTTGTGCACGTAGATTGAAAATTAAGCGAGTATGCTAAAGTTGTTTGTTGTTTTTTAGACAATTTTGTCACCACGGTAGGTGAAAATGGCGTGATGAAAAAAATCTATAAGTCCTACACCAATGAGGTTTACATTTTCTGAATCCAGACAAAAAGACCTACGTTTTGATGTATAATTTGTCTACGTAGAGTGAAAATTGAGCGAGTAGGCTGAAGTTGTTCGGTCTTTTTCGCATAAGTTTCACTTTGGGGTTGTTGCCGGTCTGAAGTGATTTGAAAGAAATCTAAAAGACCTACACCAATGAGGGTTACATTTCCTGAATCCAGACAGAAATACCTACGTGTTGATGTATAATTTGTGCACGTAGAGTGAAAATTGAGCGAGTACTTTGGTGTTTTTTGGAGAATTTTGTCACCATGGTAACTGAAAATGGTGTGATGAGAAAACGATAAAAGATATGCACATTCCGTTTTCACTTCTGAATAGTTCAAAGATATATCTACAAACTGGAAGCTAAACGATGTTCGTAGGTGAAAGCATGACGACACAGTAGAGGGTTGAAAATGACAATTTTTCTGTGGTTTTTTGCGAATTTTGTTCCAACCGTAAGTCGAAATGGCATCAAGTACAAAAAGCCCTGATCGCGGCGTCGAGACGAACGTTTCGATATATAGTATGTGGGGGTAGACCCTACGGTTCGGGCTGTATTAAAGGTGACGGAATATTAATAAACAATAATAATAATAACTAGAAACGTTCAACTTCTGAAGAAGTTGAAGAAGGCGCCCGCCTGGTGGTGCGCGTAACCGTCAAAGGCAAAGCTTCCGAGTTCCTTGGTCGTAGGCTTTTATCACTTGGGGATTTTAAATGAAATCTTCTGAGTGTGAAAAGGATTTGTCTTTGTCAAAACCAGCCGATAGGAGATGGTCTGCATCCAAGCAGCATGGAAAATTGGTGTTATTAAAACATGATTAAATACTTCAATGTAGCATGAAAAAATGAAATATGTGAATAAAAATGTTAAAGGCATTACAAACTACTAAAGGAAGTACAAACTCTGTGAAGCAGAAGTTGGTGAGACCTTCCTAGAGCTACTTCCGGTTAGCAACATGCTAAGCGTTAGCCGCTAACATGGTTGTGTCCATAGACATAATATAAGAGTAGACCCCGCATTGACTGTCGCTGCGCAGGAATTACGGGCGCCACCTTGGGGCGGTCGACTTGATACCTAATCCTGCTGATTCAAGCTGACACACTAATGATGCCTCAGCACTGTGCGGCTCATTTTTGTTTAAATCGAGGGATTATTTATGTCAGGGCTCGAGGGATAACTTTTCACAAGCAAGATGAAAAGACATTGTTTATATTTTTGATCAGAATTTAAGTTTTCTAATACTAGGAGATACAAAGTTGTTGTTAGACATTAGTGAATAAACAGCATATATATATATATATATATATATATATATATATATAGATATATATATATATATATATATATATATATATATATATATATATATAGTGAACCCTCGCTATATTGCGGTTCACCTTTCACGGTCTCGCTGCTTCACGGATTTGCATTGATGAGCCGTTCATTACAGTTCTCATCAGGTGGCGTGTCGGTTTATAAGAATCTTTTTTGAAAAAAGAGGGACAACTACCGATAAAAATGTGTTCTTCTCCCGAAAAAAAAAACTCACCTGCACCGCGGGCTTTAGAAGAAAAAAACGCTACAGAGCGGAGTCACGGATGCAGCGCCTCAGTCAAAAGAGCAGTGAAATACACACGAGTCACTATTTGTCCTACTGTACTTTGTATTTTTTTTATAATAATTTTTAATTTTCTCCCGTTCTAATCCAATGACTCGGGTCGCGGGGGGCCACGCTGATCTCAGTCAATATATTCATAGTTGAACAATATTTCCCACTTCATGCATAAAGCCAATAAAAAGTGGAATGGTCCTTCAGCCTAATTAAAGGTTTAGCTTAGGTGGACAAAGGAACGTTTTAGGAGATCGTTCCTTACAGTGTTGTTATACTTTATAGGCTGACCAGTGTGATTTATTTTTTGCAGTTTTTCTGTTATTGATTTTAGTTTGGGTATGTTTTCTGCGTTATATAAGCCTGTATACTTTAATTGCCCTTTTGTTAGGTGCAGACACCCCCAAATCTCCCTATTGTAGAGCAATAAAGGTTTGCTATTCTAATTAATTCAGAGGAGTAATGAACTTTGACTACTAAGATCAACTATAACCACGTTATTGTTTGAAAATGTTATAAACATTATACTCTCGAAGAAGAATAAACCCTTCTGATTAGGAAAAATAGACTTTATGAAAACAGTTGAACATTCTAATAAATGAAATGCCTTTTTTGGCAATGTCACTTGACATTGCTATCTAAAGTAAAGTTCTTTAAATGAGACAAAATAAATCGCAATATCTATTCAGGAATAAAGTACAAAACAATATAACACACATTTTACAATAGCAGCTAAAACAACTTGCATGATAAAAGAAAAATATAAAATTAATAACTGCTTTCTTGAGAAAAGTGTTGAGACCAAAAGGTAGATCTGACCACATCTTTTTACACAAATGAGGAACATCATTAAGGACGCCAGCCATCCTGCACAGAGACTGTTTCAGCCTCTCCCCTCAGTCAGGAAACTAAAAAAAAACAAACAAAAACATGTGTCCCAAGAGATCTTTGCCAATAAGCAGGAATATATAAATCATTTTATAAGAATGCTGTAGGGGGGGGGGAGGCTCGGTAGATGACACAACTTCATAGTAATGTTACTGATTTATCAGTAGAAATATATTAAAAAGACTTACGTTTTTTCCAGTGACGGCAATAACATATGATTTACCGTAGCACTTTATTTTGAAGCGGCGGGCTGGGATGACGTCATCGGTTGAAATTAAAATTCATAATATCTCCGAAACCAAAGCAGCACAAACGATAATTTTAACGGCACAAACCTGCACAAACGAAGCACTAAAAAAAGTAGCCCAGTTTGATCGGATTCGAAGCAAAATGGGGAGATGGTGAATTCTGGATGACCTTAACAAATATTCTTTAATATCTTCAAAACCAAAACAGCACAAACGCTAATTTTAACGGCACAAACCTGCACAAGCGAAGCACTAACCATTCCGTCTATTTAACAGAGTTTTTTCTGTGGGTGGGGTGTCAGCTTCACGCAGCTCTTCCATCCCTCAGTGCCGTGTAGCCTAGCCACCGCATTTCTACCATAATATAAAACCGACATTAAATAAACGACTCACCGTCACGTAGTTGCAAGGAAAACACCCAATGGAACACCCTTCGTCTGGGTAAATTGGACTTCATTCAACAATATCCTTCAGTAATTTAGGAAAAACGGCAGCACAGCACAGCACAGCACAGCACAGCAAGCCACAAGATGGAGGAGTTCACCTCTGACCCGGAACTGAAAGAGTACTGCTTGTCTGCTCTGAATAATACACAGCGCCCCTCGAATTACGGCCGCCATCTTGGGGCGGTCGACCTGCTACCCTAACCTGCTGATTCAAACTGAGCACACTAACCATACCCCGGCACTGTGCGGCGTATTTTTGTTTAAATCGACGGACTATTGACGTCAGGGCTCGAGGGATAACTTTTCATATGTAAGATTAAAGAGATTGTGATGAATTTGAATACGGCCGCCATCTTGGGGCGGTCGACCTGCTACCCTAACCTGCTGATTCAAGCTGAACACACTAACCATACCCCGGCACTGTGCGGCGTATTTGGTATATTTAAGATATATGCTGGATAAATTAATCTGGCTATTAATTTAAATGAAAAAAATCGTTTTTTAAAGCCAAAGGGAAATGAAATATTGTATTTGGTATATTTAAGATATATGCTGAATAAATTAATCTGGCTAATGATTTAAATGAAAAAATCGTTTTTTAAAGCCAAAGGGAAATGAAATATTGGGTGAAAATGTAATTCTCTGAAATTGGCACAGCTTGGATTCGAACCTACGATCTTCTGCTTTGCAGCCCGACACCTAACCCACTCGACCAAAACACCAGTGTCGTGCTCAGCCGAGCATTATTGAGAGGTCAATTGTGTTAAGAAGTGTTTTTTGCGAATTCTCTTCCAACTGTAAGTCAAAACGGCGTCAAGTACAAAAAGCCCTGATCGCGGCGTCGAGACGCACGTTTTGATATATGGTTTGTGGGGGTACAGCCTACGGTTCGGGCTGTATTAACGGTACTATAATAATAATAATAATAACTAGAATCGTTCAACTTCTGAAGAAGTTGAAGAAGGCGCCCGCCTGGTGGTGCACGTAACCGTCAAAGGCAAAGCTTCCGAGTTCCTTGGTCGTAGGCTTTTATCACTTGGGGATTTTAAATCAAATCTTCTGAGTGTGAAAAGGATTTGTCTTCGTCAAAACCAGCCGACAGGAGAAGGTCTGCATCCAAGCAGCATGGAAAATTGGTGTTATTAAAACATGATTGAATACTTCAATGTAGCATGAAAAAATGAAATATGTGAATAAAAATGTTAAAGGCATTACAAACTACTAAAGGAAGTACAAACTCTGTGAAGCAGAAGTTGGTGAGACCTTCCTAGAGCTACTTCCGGTTAGCAACATGCTAAGCGTTAGCCGCTAATATGGTTGTGTCCAGTATCACCGGGTGATTGTACTCTGTTAGTTTGGTCCAAATCCTGTACTGGGAAGTTCCTCAAAAAGGGTGCCAATACTTAATGTCACCAAAGCTCACCAAAGGCCATGTGTCAGATCGGCCTCCTTTAGTAACTAAGCCTCACCAAATCTAGGCCCAGAACTCAACATTTGACAAAAATGGTGTGTAGTGCCATTTCCCACAGGTGAGTGGTGCTGTATTGGCCGGGGGGTAGTTCTTGCTGTTGCAATTTTTTCATCATTCATTCATTTATATCAGTTGTTCAAATTATTTATTTGTTACTTGTAAAAAAATAAATAAAAAATATTGGGTACCACCAAGCGGGTTGCAAACCTGCGACCTTTGGTGCACCAGCCCAAAACCTAAACCACTGTACCATAAAATAGTGTCATGCTGAGCTCTGCATTTTTGAGAGGTCAACTGTGTCTAGGAAGTGGTTTTGAGAAGTGTTTTTTGGTTAATTTTGTCACCAGGGTAACTTTAAATGGCGTCAAGTACAAATAGCACACTTCGCGGCGTCGAGACGCACGTTTTGATATATAGTTTGTGGGGGTACAGCCTACGGTTCGGGCTGTATTAACGGTGACGGAATAATAAAAATCAACTAGAAACGTTCAACTTCTGAAGAAGTTGAAGAAGGCGCCCGCCTGGTGGTGCGCGTAACCGTCAAAGGCAAAGCTTCCGAGTTCCTTGGTCGTAGGCTTTTATCACTTGGGGATTTTAAATCAAATCTTCTGAGTGTGAAAAGGATTTGTCTTCGTCAAAACCAGCCGACAGGAGAAGGTCTGCATCCAAGCAGCATGGAAAATTGGTGTTATTAAAACATGATTAAATACTTCAATGTAGCATGAAAAAATGAAATATGTGAATAAAAATGATAAAGGCATTACAAACTACTAAAGGAAGTACAAACTCTGTGAAGCAGAAGTTGGTGAGACCTTCCTAGAGCTACTTCCGGTTAGCAACATGTTAAGCGTTAGCTGCTAACATGGTTGTGTCCAGTATCACCGGGTGATTGTACTCTGTTAGTTTGGTCCAAATCCTGTACTGGGAAGTTCCTCAAAAAGGGTGCCAATACTTAATGTCACCAAAGCTCACCAAAGGCCATGTGTCAGATCGGCCTCCTTTAGCAACTAAGCCTCCCCAAAAAAAACAGTCGACAGGAGAAGGTCTGCATCCAAGCAGCATGGAAAATTGGTGTTATTAAAACATGATTAAATACTTCAATGTAACATGAAAAAATGAAATATGTGAATAAAAATGTTAAAGGCATTACAAACTACTAAAGGAAGTACAAACTCTGTGAAGCAGAAGTTGGTGAGACCTTCCTAGAGCTACTTCCGGTTAGCAACATGCTAAGCGTTAGCCGCTAACATGGTTGTGTCCATAGACATAATATAAGAGTAGACCCCGCATTGACTGTCGCTGCGCAGGAATTACGGGCGCCACCTTGGGGCGGTCGACTTGATACCTAATCCTGCTGATTCAAGCTCACACTAATGATGCCTCAGCACTGTGCGGCTCATTTTTGTTTAAATCGAGGGATTATTTATGTCAGGGCTCGAGGGATAACTTTTCACAAGCAAGATGAAAAGACATTGTTTATATTTTTGATCAGAATGTAAGTTTTCTAATACTAGGAGATACAAAGTTGTTGTTAGACATTAGTGAATAAACAGCATATATATATATATATATATATATATATATATATATATATATAGTGAACCCTCGCTATATTGCGGTTCACCTTTCACGGTCTCGCTGCTTCACGGATTTGCATTGATGAGCCGTTCATTACAGTTCTCATCAGGTGGCGTGTCGGTTTATAAGAATCTTTTTTGAAAAAAAGAGTGACAACTACCGATAAAAATGTGTTCTTCTCTCGAAAAAAAAAACTCACCTGCACCGCGGGCTTTAGAAGAAAAAAACGCTACAGACCGGAGTCACGGATGCAGCGCCTCAGTCAAAAGAGCAGTGAAATACACACGAGTCACTATTTGTCCTACTGTACTTTGTATTTTTTTTATAATAATTTTTAATTTTCTCCCGTTCTAATCCAATGACTCGGGTCGCGGTGGGCCACGCTGATCTCCGCAATTTGAAGCCTTCAGTTCGTATTGATTAAAATTATTAGTTTACAGCTTATTTGTAAATAATAATAAAAAAACGTTTATATAGTACTTTCATTTGTTAAACAAATGCTTGGGCCGGTAAAAAGGTTTTGTTCTATGGTTTCAATATACTATAGTGTATTTAATTGTATATAATAATTGTAAAAAAAATAAAGGTTACTACTTTACAGATTTCGCCCATCACGGGTTCTTTTTGGGAAGTATATGTACATGTACAAATGTGTTTGTTTATATAGCAATAAAAAAATTATAAAAAATGTGTGCGTGGCTGTGTTTTGAAACATACATACATCATGTCAGAATATTCTATTACTTTTAACCCCACTAAGATTATTTAAACGCACTGGACCATTTGTTATAATAGCTATAGTTTTAAAGTTTTAAGCTAAACAAATGTGAAAATTAGTTCAACATTAAACGAGTTATAGTTGATTAAAATTGATTCTGCACCTGGTTAACACATTAGACTGAGCGGAGTTGTCGACCGCCCCAAGATGGCGCCCCTAAATCTCGTCAGCGCCTATAGGCGAGAGCGGTCGATGCGGGGTCTACTCTTTATATATGTCTATGGTTGTGTCCAGTATCACCGGGTGATTGTACTCTGTTAGTTTGGTCCAAATCCTGTACTGGGAAGTTCCTCAAAAAGGGTGCCAATACTTAATGTCACCAAAGCTCACCAGAGGCCATGTGTCAGATGCTGACACCCCACTCACAGAAAAAACTCAGTTAAATAGACGGAATGGTTAGTGCTTGGTTTGTGCACATTTGTGCCGTTAAAATTAGCGTTTGTGCTGTTTTGGTTTTGAAGATATTAAAGAATATTTGTTAAGTTCATCTAGAGTTCACCATCCCATCATTTTGCTTTGAATCCAACCAAGCTGGTCAACTTCTTTAGTGCTTCGTTTGTGCAAATTTGTGCCGTTAAAATTAGCGTTTATGCTGCTTTGGTTTCGCAGATAATATAAGTTTTAATTCCGGCCGGTGACGTCACCACAGGTCGCCGCTGCAAAATAAAGCGCTACATTGTTAATCCTTTGCTGGTGCTGAGCTGGAGCCAAGGCAAACCAGAGTGGTCAACTTCTTTAGTGCTGTGTTTGTGCATCTTTGTGCCGTTAAAATTAACGTTTGTGCTACTATGGTTTCGGAGATATTATGAATTTTAATGTTGTTATACTTTATAGGCTGACCAGTGTGATTTATTTTTTGCAGTTTTTCTGTTATTGATTTTAGTTTGGGTATGTTTTCTGCGTTATATAAGCCTGTATACTTTAATTGCCCTTTTGTTAGGTGCAGACACCCCCAAATCTCCCTATTGTAGAGCAATAAAGGTTTGCTATTCTAATTAATTCAGAGGAGTAATGAACTATGACTACTAAGATCAACTATAACCAAGTTATTGTTTGAAAATGTTATAAACATTATACTCTCGAAGAAGAATAAACCCTTCTGATTAGGAAAAATAGACTTTATGAAAACAGTTGAACATTCTAATAAATGAAATGCCTTTTTTGGCAATGTCACTTGACATTGCTATCTAAAGTAAAGTTCTTTAAATGAGACAAAATAAATCGCAATATTTATTCAGGAATAAAGTACAAAACAATATAACACACATTTTACAATAGCAGCTAAAACAACTTGCATGATAAAAGAAAAATATAAAATTAATAACTGCTTTCTTGAGTGTTAAGTGTTGAGACCAAACGGTAGATCTGACCACATCTTTTTACACAAATGAGGAACATCATTAAGGACGCCAGCCATCCTGCACAGAGACTGTTCCAGCCTCTCCCCTCAGTCAGGAAACTAAAAAAACAAACAAAAACATGTGTCCCCAGAGATCTTTGCCAATAAGCAGGAATATATTTTATAAGAATGCTGTAGGGGGGGGGGGGGGGGGGGGGGGGGCTCGGTAGATGACACAACTTCATAGTAATGTTACTGATTTATCAGTAGAAATATATTAAAAAGACTTACGTTTTTTCCAGTGACGGCAATAACATATGATTTACCGTAGCACTTTATTTTGAAGCAGCGGGCTGGGATGACGTTATCGGTTGAAATTAAAATTCATAATATCTCCGAAACCAAAAGCAGCACAAACGATAATTTTAACGGCACAAACCTGCACAAACGAAGCACTAAAAAAAGTAGCCCAGTTTGATCGGATTCGAAGCAATATGGGGAGATGGTGAATTCTGGATGACCTTAACAAATATTCTTTAATATCTTCAAAACCAAAACAGCACAAACGCTAATTTTAACGGCACAAACCTGCACAAGCGAAGCACTAACCATTCCGTCTATTTAACGGAGTTATTTCTGTGGGTGGGGTGTCAGCTTCATGCAGCTCTTCCATCCCTCAGTGCCGTGTAGCCTAGCCACCGCATTTCTACCATAATATAAAACCGACATTAAATAAACGACTCACCGTCACGTAGTTGCAAAGAAAACACCCAATGGAACACCCTTCGTCTGGGTAAATTGGACTTCATTCAACAATATCCTTCAGTAATTTAGGAAAAACGGCAGCACAGCACAGCAAGCCACAAGATGGAGTTCACCTCTGACCCGGAACTGAAAGAGTACTGCTTGTCTGCTCTGAATAATACACAGCGCCCCTCGAATTACGGCCGCCATCTTGGGGCGGTCCACCTGCTACCCTAACCTGCTGATTCAAACTGAGCACACTAACCATACCCCGGCACTGTGCGGCGTATTTTTGTTTAAATCGACGGACTATTGACGTCAGGGCTCGAGGGATAACTTTTCATATGTAAATTTAAAGAGATTGTGATGAATTTGAATACGGCCGCCATCTTGGGGCGGTCCACCTGCTACCCCAACTTGCTGATTCAAGCTGAACACACTAACCATACCCCGGCACTGTGCGGCGTATTTTTGTTTAAATCGACGGACTATTGACGTCAGGGCTCGAGGGATAACTTTTCATATGTAAGATTAAAGAGATTGTGATGAATTTGAATACGGCCGCCATCTTGGGGCGGTCGACCTGCTACCCTAACCTGCTGATTCAAGCTGAACACACTAACGATACCCCAGCACTGTGCGGCGTATTTTTGACGTCAGGGCTCGAGGGATAACTTTTCATATGTAAGATTAAAGAGATTGTGATGAATTTGATTGTTTTATTGTACTATTTGGTATATTTAAGATATATGCTGGATAAATTAATCTGGCTATTGATTTAAATGAAAAAAATCGTTTTTCAAAGCCAAAGGGAAATGAAATATTGTATTTGGTATATTTAAGATATATGCTGGATAAATTAATCTGGCTATTGATTTAAATGAAAAAAACGTTTTTTAAAGCCAAAGGGAAATTAAATATTGTATTTGGTATATTTAAGATATATGCTGAATAAATTAATCTGGCTAATGATTTAAATGAAAAAATCGTTTTTTAAAGCCAAAGGGAAATGAAATATTGGGTGAAAATGTAATTCTCTGAAATTGGCACAGCCTGGAGTCGAACCTACGATCTTCTGCTTTGCAGCCCGACACCTAACCCACTCGACCAAAACACCAGTGTCGTGCTCAGCCGAGCATTATTGAGAGGTCAATTGTGTTAAGAAGTGTTTTTTGCGAATTCTGTTCCAACTGTAAGTCAAAACGGCGTCAAGTACAAAAAGCCCTGATCGCGGCGTCGAGACGCACATTTTGATATATAGTTTGTGGGGGTACAGCCTACGGTTCGGGCTGTATTAACGGTACTATAATAATAATAATAATAATAATAATAATAATAAAGAAACCCTTATTAGGTGCATAACATAAGGCCTCCGCCATGCATTTTCAATGCATAGGCGGGCGCCTAATAATAAAGAAACCCTTATTAGGTGCATAACATAAGGCCTCCGCCATGCATTTTCAATGCATAGGCGGGCGCCTAATAAAGAAATCCTTATTAGGTGCATAACATAAGGCCTCCGCCATGCATTTTCAATGCATAGGCGGGCGCCTAACTAGAAACGTTCAACTTCTGAAGAAGTTGAAGAAGGCGCCCGCCTGGTGGTGCGCGTAACCGTCAAAGGCAAAGCTTCCGAGTTCCTTGGTCGTAGGCTTTTATCGCTTGGGGATTTTAAATCAAACCTTCTGAGTGTGAAAAGGATTTGTCTTCGTCAAAACCAGCCGACAGGAGAAGGTCTGCATTCAAGCAGCATGGAAAATTGGTGTTATTAAAACATGATTAAATACTTCAATGTAACATGAAAAAATGAAATATGTGAATAAAAATGTTAAAGGCATTACAAACTACTAAAGGAAGTACAAACTCTGAAGCAGAAATTGGTGAGACCTTCCTAGAGCTACTTCCGGTTAGCAACATGTTAAGCGTTAGCTGCTAACATGGTTGTGTCCAGTATCACCGGGTGATTGTACTCTGTTAGTTTGGTCCAAATCCTGTACTGGGAAGTTCCTCAAAAAGGGTGCCAATACTTAATGTCACCAAAGCTCACCAAAGGCCATGTGTCAGATCGGCCTCCTTTAGCAACTAAGCCTCCCCAAAAAAAACAGTCGACAGGAGAAGGTCTGCATCCAAGCAGCATGGAAAATTGGTGTTATTAAAACATGATTAAATACTTCAATGTAACATGAAAAAATGAAATATGTGAATAAAAATGTTAAAGGCATTACAAACTACTAAAGGAAGTACAAACTCTGTGAAGCAGAAGTTGGTGAGACCTTCCTAGAGCTACTTCCGGTTAGCAACATGCTAAGCGTTAGCCGCTAACATGGTTGTGTCCATAGACATAATATAAGAGTAGACCCCGCATTGACTGTCGCTGCGCAGGAATTACGGGCGTCACCTTGGGGCGGTCAACTTGATACCTAATCCTGCTGATTCAAGCTGACACACTAATGATGCCTCAGCACTGTGCGGCTCATTTTTGTTTGAATCGAGGGATTATTTATGTCAGGGCTCGAAGGATAACTTTTCACAAGCAATATGAAAAGACATTGTTTATATTTTTGATCAGAATGTAAGTTTTCTAATACTAGGAGATACAAAGTTGTTGTTAGACATTAGTGAATAAACAGCATATATATATATATATATATATATATATATAGTGAACCCTCGCTATATTGCGGTTCACCTTTCACGGTCTCGCTGCTTCACGGATTTGCATTGATGAGCCGTTCATTACAGTTCTCATCAGGTGGCGTGTCGGTTTATAAGAATCTTTTTTGAAAAAAAGAGTGACAACTACCGATAAAAATGTGTTCTCCCGAAAAAAAAACTCACCTGCACCGCGGGCTTTAGAAGAAAAAAACGCTACAGACCGGAGTCACGGATGCAGCGCCTCAGTCAAAAGAGCAGTGAAATACACACGAGTCACTATTTGTCCTACTGTACTTTGTATTTTTTTTATAATAATTTTTAATTTTCTCCCGTTCTAATCCAATGACTCGGGTCGCGGTGGGCCACGCTGATCTCCGCAATTTGAAGCCTTCAGTTCGTATTGATTAAAATTATTATTTTACAGCTTATTTGTAAATAATAATAAAAAAAAACGTTTATATAGTACTTTCATTTGTTAAACAAATGCTTGGGCCGGTAAAAAGGTTTTGTTCTATGGTTTCAATATACTATAGTGTATTTAATTGTATATAATAATTGTGAAAAAAATAAAGGTTACTACTTTACAGATTTCGCCCATCACGGGTTCTTTTTGGGAAGTATATGTACATATGTACATGTACAAATGTGTTTGTTTATATAGCAATAAAAAAATTATAAAAAAATGTGTGCGTGGCTGTGTTTTGAAACATACATACATCATGTCAGAATATTCTATTACTTTTAACCCCACTAAGATTATTTAAACGCACTGGACCATTTGTTATAATAGCTATAGTTTTAAAGTTTTAAGCTAAACAAATGTGAAAATTAGTTCAACATTAAACGAGTTATAGTTGATTAAAATTGATTCTGCACCTGGTTAACACATTAGACTGAGCGGAGTTGTCGACCGCCCCAAGATGGCGCCCCTAAATCTCGTCAGCGCCTACAGGCGAGAGCGGTCGATGCGGGGTCTACTCTTTATATATGTCTATGGTTGTGTCCAGTATCACCGGGTGATTGTACTCTGTTAGTTTGGTCCAAATCCTGTACTGGGAAGTTCCTCAAAAAGGGTGCCAATACTTAATGTCACCAAAGCTCACCAAAGGCCATGTGTCAGATGCTGACACCCCACTCACAGAAAAAACTCAGTTAAATAGACGGAATGGTTAGTGCTTGGTTTGTGCACATTTGTGCCGTTAAAATTAGCGTTTGTGCTGTTTTGGTTTTGAAGATATTAAAGAATATTTGTTAAGTTCATCTAGAGTTCACCATCCCATCATTTTGCTTTGAATCCAACCAAGCTGGTCAACTTCTTTAGTGCTTCGTTTGTGCAAATTTGTGCCGTTAAAATTAGCGTTTATGCTGCTTTGGTTTCGCAGATAATATAAGTTTTAATTCCGGCCGGTGACGTCACCACAGGTCGCCGCTGCAAAATAAAGCGCTACATTGTTATTCCTTTGCTGGTGCTGAGCTGGAGCCAAAGCAAACCAGAGTGGTCAACTTCTTTAGTGCTATGTTTGTGCATCTTTGTGCCGTTAAAATTAACGTTTGTGCTACTATGGTTTCGGAGATATTATGAATTTTAATATTGTTATACTTTATAGGCTGACCAGTGTGATTTATTTTTTGCAGTTTTTCTGTTATTGATTTTAGTTTGGGTATGTTTTCTGCGTTATATAAGCCTGTATACTTTAATTGCCCTTTTGTTAGGTGCAGACACCCCCAAATCTCCCTATTGTAGAGCAATAAATGTTTGCTATTCTAATTAATTCAGAGGAGTAATGAACTATGACTACTAAGATCAACTATAACCAAGTTATTGTTTGAAAATGTTATAAACATTATACTCTCGAAGAAGAATAAACCCTTCTGATTAGGAAAAATAGACTTTATGAAAACAGTTGAACATTCTAATAAATGAAATGCCTTTTTTGGCAATGTCACTTGACATTGCTATCTAAAGTAAAGTTCTTTAAATGAGATAAAATAAATCGCAATATTTATTCAGGAATAAAGTACAAAACAATATAACACACATTTTACAATACCAGCTAAAACAACTTGCATGATAAAAGAAAAATATAAAATTAATAACTGCTTTCTTGAGAAAAGTGTTGAGACCAAACGGTAGATCTGACCACATCTTTTTACACAAATGAGGAACATCATTAAGGACGCCAGCCATCCTGCACAGAGACTGTTCCAGCCTCTCCCCTCAGTCAGGAAACTAAAAAAACAAACAAAAACATGTGTCCCAAGAGATCTTTGCCAATAAGCAGGAATATATAAATCATTTTATAAGAATGCTGTAAGGGGGGGGGGGGGGGCTCGGTAGATGACACAACTTCATAGTAATGTTACTGATTTATCAGTAGAAATATATTAAAAAGACTTACGTTTTTTCCAGTGACGGCAATAACATATGATTTACCGTAGCACTTTATTTTGAAGCGGCGGGCTGGGATGACGTCATCGGTTGAAATTAAAATTCATAATATCTCCGAAACCAAAGCAGCACAAACGATAATTTTAACGGCACAAACCTGCACAAACGAAGCACTAAAAAAAGTAGCCCAGTTTGATCGGATTCGAAGCAAAATGGGGAGATGGTGAATTCTGGATGACCTTAACAAATATTCTTTAATATCTTCAAAACCAAAACAGCACAAACGCTAATTTTAACGGCACAAACCTGCACAAGCGAAGCACTAACCATTCCGTCTATTTAACGGAGTTTTTTCTGTGGGTGGGGTGTCAGCTTCAGGCAGCTCTTCCATCCCTCAGTGCCGTGTAGCCTTGCCACCGCATTTCTACCATAATATAAAACCGACATTAAATAAACAACTCACCGTCACGTAGTTGCAAGGAAAACACCCAATGGAACACCCTTCGTCTGGGTAAATTGGACTTGATTCAACAATATCCTTCAGTAATTTAGGAAAAACGGCAGCACAGCACAGCACAGCAAGCAATAGCAGCCACAAGACGGAGGAGTTCACCTCTGACCCGGAACTCAAAGAGTACTGCTTGTTGTCTGCTCACACAGCGCCACTCGTGGACAGTATAGGAACTGCAGGAACGAAGTACGTCTTTTTCAGTAATCATTGTTGAATGATGATAATGCATTTTTCTAGCGATGATTTCTGTCACGAGGACATAATGCAGTGTTGTGCTGGCAGCCATCCCAACTAATAAAAATAAGATTTAAGATTAAAATAGTACATTATAGTAGTAAAATAAATACAATTATTGTGGTTTAAGGACAAGTTTGGTACCTGCATTAAGGTTAATTTCAAAAGGTACTTGTCATTTTCAGACTAAAAAACATTCTAAAAAGATGTTCTAATTCAGTGAATATGACTGGATATTTAAACAGAAAATAATAATGAAATTAATTATTCTTTCAACTAGCAGTTTTTGAGTATGACTAAAATTCAAGGCAGTGAAGGAGGGTAACTGATAAGTGATGGCTGATGGTGGAGAGCTTGCAGGCCTGGCTTCGGTGGAGAAGCAGCAAACAACTGTGGCAGGAAATGTGACTTTCATTTCAATGCAATGCAATGCAAAACTGGAGAACAGTAGAAATCAGTAGAGTGAGAAAAAACTGGCCCTGATGTCCTCCAGTAGCCTAAGCCTGATTGTAGGATGTCCCTGAACTCTCGTTACATTACAAAGTTTACAATAATAAGGAGAGCCAGCGAAATGCTTGAGGCAGGATTATACAGGAAAAGGAGGAGATTAAGTATAATATAAAATAAATTAATAAACAATACATAAAATACTTTAATGTTTTCTTAAAACGTCTGAATACAAACTGTCCCAAACATGTTAAATAAATTCCTTTATCATCATTCATTTATACCAGTTGTTCAAGTTATTTAATTGTTACTTGTAAAAAAAAAATTATTGTAAATTAGAAATGTCCCATGTTCCTGAATGCACCATAGCTTTCTGACGCTCGGGAACGCATCACACTGGTCTGAGAACGCAGCGCGGAGTAGAGGCACGTTTCTGCTTAAGACAAAGCTTTGCTGTTTGTAAAACTCATGTCGGCTGGCACGGTTTATTGTTCTGTGTGAATGACAACAGACCACAACAAATGAGGCTGCTAATGAGCCAACAGCCAACAGGAGAAGGTCTGCATCGAAGCAGCATGGAAAATTGGTGTTATAAAAACATGATTAAATACTTCAATGTAGCATGAAAAAATAAAATATGTGAATAAAGAAGTTAAAGGCATGAGGTGAACTGTATTGATTTAAATTGAAAAATCGTTTTTTAAAGCCAAAGGGAAATGAAATATTGGGTGAAAATGTAATTCTCTAAAATTGGCACATCTTGGATTCAAACTTTCAATCTTCTGCTTCGCAGCCCGACACCTAACCCACTCGACCAAAACACCAGTGTCGTGCTCAGCCGAGCATTATTGAGAGGTCAATTGTGTTAAGAAGTGTTTTTTGCGAATATTGTTCCAACTGTAAGTCGAAACGGCGTCAAGTACAAAAAGCCCTGATCGCGGCGTCGAGACGCACGTTTTGATATATAGTTTGTGGGGGTACAGCCTACGGTTCGGGCTGTATTAACGGTGACGGAATATTAATAAACAATAACTAGAAACGTTCAACTTCTGAAGAAGTTGAAGAAGGCGCCCGCCTGGTGGTGCACGTAACCGTCAAAGGCAAAGCTTCCGAGTTCCTTGGTCGTAGGCTTTTATCACTTGGGGATGTTAAATCAAATCTTATGAGTGTGAAAAGGATTTGTCTTCGTCAAAACCAGCCGACAGGAGAAGGTCTGCATCCAAGCAGCATGGAAAATTGGTGTTATTAAAACATGATTAAATACTTCAGTGTAGCATGAAAAAATGAAATATGTGAATAAAAATGTTAAAGGCATTACAAACTACTAAAGGAAGTACAACCACTGTGAAGCAGAAGTTAGTGAGACCTTCCTAGAGCTACTTCCGGTTAGCAACATGCTAAGCGTTAGCCGCTAACATGGTTGTGTCCAGTATCACCGGGTGATTGTACTCTGTTAGTTTGGTCCAAATCCTGTACTGGGAAGTTCCTCAAAAAGGGTGCCAATATTTAATGTCACCAAAGGTCACCAAAGGCCATGTGTCAGATCGGCCTCCTTTAGCAACTAAGCCTCACCAAATCTGGGCCCAGAACATTTGACAAAAATGGTGTGTAGTGCCATTTCCCACAGGTGAGTGGTGCTGTATTGGCCGGGGGTCATTCATTCATTTATATCAGTTGTTCACATTGTTTATTTGTTACTTGTAAAAAAAAAAATATATTGGTTACCCCCAGCGGGTTGCGAACCTGCGACCTTTGGTGCACCAGCCCAACACCTAAACCACTGTACCAAAAAAAAGTGCCATGCAGAGGTCTGCATTTTTTTCGAGGTCAACTGTGTCTAGGAAGTGGTTTTGAGAAGTGGTTTTTGGTTAATTTTGTCACCACGGTAACTTTAAATGGCGTCAAGTACAAAAAGCCCGCTTCACGGCGTCGAGACGAACGTTTTGATGTATAGTATGTGGGGGTAGACCCTACGGTTCGGCCTGTATTAACGGTGATGGACCCTTATTAGGTGCATAACATAAGGCCTCCGCCATGCATTTTCAATGCATAGGCGGGCGCCTAATAATAATAACTAGAAACGTTCAACTTCTGAAGAAGTTGAAGAAGGCGCCCGCCTGGTGGTGCGAGTAACCGTCAAAGGCAAAGCTTCCGAGTTCCTTGGTCGTAGGCTTTTATCGCTTGGGGATTTTAAATCAAATCTTCTGAGTGTGAAAAGGATTTGTCTTCGTCAAAACCAGCCGACAGGAGAAGGTCTGCATCCAAGCAGCATGGAAAATTGGTGTTATTAAAACATGATTAAATACTTCAATGTAACATGAAAAAATGAAATATGTGAATAAAAATGTTAAAGGCATTACAAACTACTAAAGGAAGTACAAACTCTGTGAAGCAGAAGTTGGTGAGACCTTCCTAGAGCTACTTCCGGTTAGCAACATGTTAAGCGTTAGCTGCTAACATGGTTGTGTCCAGTATCACCGGGTGATTGTACTCTGTTAGTTTGATCCAAATCCTGTACTGGGAAGTTCCTCAAAAAGGGTGCCAATACTTAATGTCACCAAAGCTCACCAAAGGCCATGTGTCAGATCGGCCTCCTTTAGCAACTAAGCCTCCCCAAAAAAAACAGTCGACAGGAGAAGGTCTGCATCCAAGCAGCATGGAAAATTGGTGTTATTAAAACATGATTAAATACTTCAATGTAACATGAAAAAATGAAATATGTGAATAAAAATGTTAAAGGCATTACAAACTACTAAAGGAAATACAAACTCTGTGAAGCAGAAGTTGGTGAGACCTTCCTAGAGCTACTTCCGGTTAGCAACATGCTAAGCGTTAGCCGCTAACATGGTTGTGTCCATAGACATAATATAAGAGTAGACCCCGCATTGACTGTCGCTGCGCAGGAATTACGGGCGCCACCTTGGGGCGGTCGACTTGATACCTAATCCTGCTGATTCAAGCTGACACACTAATGATGCCTCAGCACTGTGCGGCTCATTTTTGTTTAAATCGAGGGATTATTTATGTCAGGGCTCGAGGGTTAACTTTTCACAAGCAAGATGAAAAGACATTGTTTATATTTTTGATCAGAATGTAAGTTTTCTAATACTAGGAGATACAAAGTTGTTGTTAGACATTAGTGAATAAACAGCATATATATATATATATATATATAGTGAACCCTCGCTATATTGCGGTTCACCTTTCACGGTCTCGCTGCTTCACGGATTTGCATTGATGAGCCGTTCATTACAGTTCTCATCAGGTGGCGTGTCGGTTTATAAGAATCTTTTTTGAAAAAAGAGTGACAACTACCGATAAAAATGTGTTCTTCTCCCAAAAAAAAAACTCACCTGCACCGCGGGCTTTAGAAGAAAAAAACGCTACAGAGCAGAGTCACGGATGCAGCGCCTCAGTCAAAAGAGCAGTGAAATACACACGAGTCACTATTTGTCCTACTGTACTTTTTATTTTTTTTATAATAATTTTTAATTTTCTCCCGTTCTAATCCAATGACTCGGGTCGCGGTGGGCCACGCTGATCTCAGTCAATATATTCATAGTTGAACAATATTTCCCACTTCATGCATAAAGCCAATAAAAAGTGGAATGGTCCTTCAGCCTAATTAAAGGTTTAGCTTAGGTGGACAAAGGAACGTTTTAGGAGATCGTTCCTTACAGTGTTGTTATACTTTATAGGCTGACCAGTGTGATTTATTTTTTGCAGTTTTTCTGTTATTGATTTTAGTTTGGGTATGTTTTCTGCGTTATATAAGCCTGTATACTTTAATTGCCCTTTTGTTAGGTGCAGACACCCCCAAATCTCCCTATTGTAGAGCAATAAAGGTTTGCTATTCTAATTAATTCAGAGGAGTAATGAACTATGACTACTAAGATCAACTATAACCAAGTTATTGTTTGAAAATGTTATAAACATTATACTCTCGAAGAAGAATAAACCCTTCTGATTAGGAAAAATAGACTTTATGAAAACAGTTGAACATTCTAATAAATGAAATGCCTTTTTTGGCAATGTCACTTGACATTGCTATCTAAAGTAAAGTTCTTTAAATGACAGAAAATAAATCGCAATATCTATTCAGGAATAAAGTACAAAACAATATAACACACATTTTACAATAGCAGCTAAAACAACTTGCATGATAAAAGAAAAATATAAAATTAATAACTGCTTTCTTGAGAAAAGTGTTGAGACCAAAAGGTAGATCTGACCACATCTTTTTACACAAATGAGGAACATCATTAAGGACGCCAGCCATCCTGCACAGAGACTGTTTCAGCCTCTCCCCTCAGTCAGGAAACTAAAAAAAACAAACAAAAACATGTGTCCCAAGAGATCTTTGCCAATAAACAGGAATATATAAATCATTTTATAAGAATGCTGTAGGGGGGGGGGGGCTCGGTAGATGACACAACTTCATAGTAATGTTACTGATTTATCAGTAGAAATATATTAAAAAGACTTACGTTTTTTCCAGTGACGGCAATAACATACGATTTACCGTAGCACTTTATTTTGAAGCGGCGGGCTGGGATGACGTCATCGGTTGAAATTAAAATTCATAATATCTCCGAAACCAAAGCAGCACAAACGATAATTTTAACGGCACAAACCTGCACAAACGAAGCACTAAAAAAAGTAGCCCAGTTTGATCGGATTCGAAGCAAAATGGGGAGATGGTGAATTCTGGATGACCTTAACAAATATTCTTTAATATCTTCAAAACCAAAACAGCACAAACGCTAATTTTAACGGCACAAACCTGCACAAGCGAAGCACTAACCATTCCGTCTATTTAACTGAGTTTTTTCTGTGGGTGGGGTGTCAGCTTCATGCAGCTCTTCCATCCCTCAGTGCCGTGTAGCCTAGCCACCGCATTTCTACCATAATATAAAACCGACATTAAATAAACGACTCACCGTCACGTAGTTGCAAGGAAAACACCCAATGGAACACCCTTCGTCTGGGTAAATTGGACTTCATTCAACAATATCCTTCAGTAATTTAGGAAAAACGGCAGCACAGCACAGCACAGCAAGCCACAAGATGGAGGAGTTCACCTCTGACCCGGAACTGAAAGAGTACTGCTTGTCTGCTCTGAATAATACACAGCGCCCCTCGAATTACGGCCGCCATCTTGGGGCGGTCCACCTGCTACCCTAACCTGCTGATTCAAGCTGAACACACTAACCATACCCCGGCACTGTGCGGCGTATTTTTGTTTAAATCGACGGACTATTGACGTCAGGGCTCGAGGGATAACTTTTCATATGTAAGATTAAAGAGATTGTTATGAATTTGATTGTTTTATTGTACTATTTGGTATATTTAAGATATATGCTGGATAAATTAATCTGGCTATTGATTTAAATGAAAAAAAATCTTTTTTTAAAGCCAAAGGGAAATGAAATATTGTATTTGGTATATTTAAGATATATGCTGGATAAATTAATCTGGCTATTGATTTAAATGAAAAAATCGTTTTTTTAAAGCCAAAGGGAAATGAAATATTGTATTAGGTATATTTAAGATATATGCTGAATAAATTAATCTGGCTAATGATTTAAATGAAAAAATCGTTTTTTAAAGCCAAAGGGAAATGAAATATTGGGTGAAAATGTAATTCTCTGAAATTGGCACAGCTTGGAGTCGAACCTACGATCTTCTGCTTTGCAGCCCGACACCTAACCCACTCGACCAAAACACCAGTGTCGTGCTCAGCCTAGCATTATTGAGAGGTCAATTGTGTTAAGAAGTGTTTTTTTGCGAATTCTGTTCCAACTGTAAGTCAAAACGGCGTCAAGTACAAAAAGCCCTGATTGCGGCGTCGAGACGCACGTTTTGATATATAGTTTGTGGGGGTACAGCCTACGGTTCGGGCTGTATTAACGGTACTATAATAATAATAATAATAATAAAGAAACCCTTATTAGGTGCATAGCATAAGGCCTCCGCCATGCATTTTCAATGCATAGGCGGGCGCCTAATAAAGAAATCCTTATTGGGTGCATAACATAAGGCCTCCGCCATGCATTTTCAATGCATAGGCGGGCGCCTAATAATAACTAGAAATGTTCAACTTCTGAAGAAGTTGAAGAAGGCGCCCGCCTGGTGGTGCGCGTAACCGTCAAAGGCAAAGCTTCCGAGTTCCTAGGTCGTAGGCTTTTATCACTTGGGGATTTTAAATCAAATCTTCTGAGTGTGAAAAGGATTTGTCTTCGTCAAAACCAGCCGACAGGAGAAGGTCTGCATCCAAGCAGCATGGAAAATTGGTGTTATTAAAACATGATTAAATACTTCAATGTAGCATGAAAAAATGAAATATGTGAATAAAAATGTTAAAGGCATTACAAACTACTAAAGGAAGTACAAACTCTGTGAAGCAGAAGTTGGTGAGACCTTCCTAGAGCTATTTCCGGTTAGCAACATGCTAAGCGTTAGCCGCTAACATGGTTGTGTCCAGTATGACCGGGTGATTGTACTCTGTTAGTTTGGTCCAAATCCTGTACTGGGAAGTTCCTCAAAAAGGGTGCCAATACTTAATGTCACCAAAGCTCACCAAAGGCCATGTGTCAGATCGGCCTCCTTTAGCAACTAAGCCTCACCAAAAAAAAACAGCCGACAGGAGAAGGTCTGCATCCAAGCAGCATGGAAAATTGGTGTTATAAAAACATGATTAAATACTTCAATGTAGCATGAAAAAATGAAATATGTGAATAAAAATGTTAAAGGTATTACAAACTACTAAAGGAAGTACAAACTCTGTAAAGCAGAAGTTGGTGAGACCTTCCTAGAGCTACTTCCGGTTAGCAACATGCTAAGCGTTAGCCGCTAACATGGTTGTGTCCAGTATCACCGGTTGATGACCCTTCTGGACCATCACCAAAGAAAGCAAGGGACTCGATTGCTCCCCAGGCACCGCACAGTGGCAGCCCACTGCTCCCCAAGGGGATGGGTTAAGATGCAGAAGTGAATTTCTCCATTGTGAGATCAATAAAGTTCAATTATTATTATTATTATTGTGCTCTGGCTGATCTTTTTGGAAGCGCATATACAACTCCAGTAGCAGTGTCCAGAACAACAGATACCAAGGCATTGGATGAGGTGGTGCGTTACAAAGGGGTACAACCACTGCCACTCTCAACAAATCCACTCAACTGGTGGAGAGAGCATGAGGGGGAATACCCTTTGTTGTCATGCCAAGCTAAAAGGTACCTTTGCATCCCAGGCAGTAGTGTACCTGCTGAAAGGATCTTTTCCACAGTAGGTGACATAGTCATAGCCCAGAGAAGTGCACTGAAGCCTGAGCATGTGGATCAGCTGCTTTTTCTAAACAAGAATCTCCACGTGCCCACTTAGTCTGTAACCAGAAATGAAGAACTGTACTGTAACAGTACAATTCTTTATTTCTGGCTACAGTACTATAGTTCAGTTTAAGATATGTTTAAAAATTAGAGGTTAATCACTACATATTGAAAAGCTAAGAATGTTTACAAGCACTAAACTTATTCAGTGTAATTCAGTTGAATACAACCCTATGATTTGTGTTTAAATCTGAACACATATGCACGGATGTTATTGAAATGCATTTTTATTTATATTAGACTTTCAAGAGATAAGCTATGCCTAATTTTATTTTACATGCACTTTATTTTTTATTGTTTATTAAGAACAGTTTTCTACTTTAAGCACATTGCATTAACAAGTTTGTTTCTTTGCTCAAAAGTTTGTATGAAAATAAATATTTTAAAAATCTCAACATTATATAAAATCATTTGTGTCTTCAGAACTTTAAATCAATATCGAATCAAATCGCAACAGCAATAATCGAAATCGAATCGAATCGTGAGGTTCCTAACAATACCCAACCCTAGTGCCAATACTTAATGTCACCAAAGCTCACCAAAGGCCATGTGTCAGATCGGCCTCCTTTAGCAACTAAGCCTCACCAAAAAAAACAGCCGACAGGAGAAGGTCTGCATCCAAGCAGCATGGAAAATTGGTGTTATTAAAAAATATAAAAAAATAATCTTAAAAAAGTGTGTGTGTGTATATATATATATATATATATATATATATATATATATATATATATATATATATGTACACACACACACTTATATATAATATGATATGAATAACATAAAATATTTCAGCACATAATTTCCTAGAAGTTGATAGTGTTAGTACATCCACTGACTGTAAAATTACATGTGAAACGTTTTCACATAGCCAGAGAACTGCTTGTTGTTGCAACCAAATCCTATGGGATTCTGTGAGAGTAGGGAGTAGCAAGATGGCGGCCAAATCCTATGGGATTCTGTGAGATTAGGGAGTAGCAAGATGGCGGCCAGGGACTTCAGTTTTTCGGCAAAATCCGCACTCCAGTGTATAATCGAAATCAGTGAGACAGAACCAAGCAAACGGATTAACAAACGATCGAGCGCACACCTGGCGTTTAGCCTGGAAGGAGAGAAGGTTGCGCACGCGAGCAAACAGAGCCGAGCGCGAGGGTAGTGTTTGAGCACAGTTTGAAAGTTGAGCGTGCATGTGATGTTTAAACGCTGAATACCTGTCTCGCTGCGTGCTCAGATTGGTTCCGACGCGCTCAATTCAGAAGACTTCATATGCTACTATGCTAAACTGCAGTCTCCCCCCCTCCCAACCACCATATTATAAAGACCGCGGGGCGCCTGGCTTTTATTCCCCCCAAGACCAAGCGTTGTTTGTTTATTTCAAATACCTCTATGTTTTAAAGCAGCGCAATAATAACTTACCTGAAGAATGACTGTCGTCGGGACCACCTCTTGCTCTGCGTAATCTTGTAACGTCTTTAGTCAGACTCGGAGCAAAAGCAGTCCGGCTGTGAGCTACAGTGCGCATGCGCTTGCGACCGTTTCGAAACGCAACATTTTTTTAGTAAAGTTTATGCAGTATTTGTAGGTTTATGTGTTTAAACGCTTAATACCTGTCTTGCTGCGCGCTCAATGTGTGTGTGTGTGTGTGTTCGCGGCGCGCTCCGCGCAGCACGGATTTGCCGACAGACACACACACACACACACACACACACACACACACACAGCGGAGGAGAGATCGCTGAAGTGACTTAAGTTATATAAGGCCCGTTTACACTACACCTAAAAACCGAGCCATGCCGAGACCGGTCCGAGCTTGGTCCAGTTAACTGAGATAAATGCAGCCGTTTACACACAAGAGTTATCTCGGTTATTTGTTCCTTGGTTGCTCCTCGCCCCTAGTGGCGATCTGCGGTAGTACCGCTCTTTGGGATTGAAGGCGGGACCGAGCAAATCAAAATGGCGGCACCCATAATATTCAGGATGTTATTGTTAGACATAGAGTCGGCTTTTGGGACGTGGATAAGACAAATGAACGTCTAATAAGGATTTACAGACGCAGGAAACAACAACAGACGCTGAGGTTCATAAGCAGAGTCATCTCTGGAAACTGTGTGGCACGGTAAGGAAGCTAGTATTATTATGAATGTCTGAAATTTGTGTGAATGGAGTGTGAATCGGGACGTGCAGCCAGACACGCCGGGAAACCCGCTGACAGTCAGCTGACTGTAAGGGGATGACGCGGTCTGCTCATGCGCTCCTCGTTATCAGGGAACCGGGCTAAAAAAAACCAGTCCGAGACCTGGTGGGGAACTGGTCTGCAGTTAGCGCGGTCCGGTTATCGTTAGCGCGGTCTGGTTCAGTCTGCTGACCGTTTACACACAAGAGTTATCTCGGTTACCGAGCTCGGACTAGTCTCGGCTCGGTTAAAAAAGTGTAGTGTAAACGGGCCTATATTTGCCCCCCCAGGTGGTAATTATTCTATAAATATTAAAATATAAAAGCTTTCAGCACATGCTGGGGCGGAGGGATATCACATCACATGTGGTATCCCTCCGCCCCTCTGGTCGGTAAAATCCCTGCAAATTCTAATGTAAAAATTTAAAATTTAAAAATAACTTACCGAAAATCCTTGCTCTCATGTCATGTTCAAAACATTCTTCTTCGAAATGGTCACTGCATATGACGTGTTTTCTCTCTGGCCAGCTCTCTTCAAGATGGCAATCCAGCTACGAGCCCGGTTAGCTCATGGAAAGTTGAAATAAGCAATGTTTTTTCCAATTTTACCAGTTGTGTTGGAACATCCAATGGCCATGTACGTGGGCTTTATTGCTTCAGCAATAGCTCCTGCGAATGTCAATGGTGAAGTCCTCTGGAAATCCGAAAAAATTGTTGATGATCAGCTGTGTAAAACGGCTCCAACTCGGCTGGTCAGATCGACTCGGGCGCTTCCCGATGACGTCATCATAAGGCAAATCCATCCAAAACAAACTGCCCGTGGTCCCCATTTGTTACAAATCAAATTTATTTTGTTAATTTACGGTTATTTTCCAGTAACTTAATCAAGACATGAAAACTTTTAATATATTTTTGGAATGCTTCTGTGGTAGTCTGACAATTTAATCGGTAATTTTGCCGGATCAAAGTTACATCTTAAGAGAAATTCCTTCCTCCAATTTTTTTTTTAAAGTTGTGAAGGGAAAATAAACCATAAATTCTTTTAATTTTTAATAAAAGTCTGCAGCCATTTTAATTTAATCACGACATTAATCACTTTAAAATCAATAACGTTTGTTCCTCCTTTTTCTACTGATGAATTTGATTATGTTTTATTGTAGTATTTGGTATATTTAAGATATATGCTGGATAAATTAATCTGGCTAATGTGAAAAAAATCGTTTTTTTAAAGCCAAAGGGAAATTAAATATTGGGTGAAAATGTAATTCTCTGAAATTGGCACGGCTTGGAGTCGAACCTACGATCTTCTGCTTTGCAGCCCAACACCTAACCCACTCCCCCACAACACCAGTGCCGTGCTCAGCTGCGCATTTTTGAAAGGTCAACTGTGTTGAAGAAGTGGTTTTTGGTGAATTTTGTGTTGAAGAAGTGGTTTTTTGTGAATTTTGTTCCAACCGTAAGCCGAAACGGCGTCAAGTACAAAAAGCCCTGATCGCGGCGTCGAGACCAACATTTCGATATATAGTATGTGGGGGGTAGACCCTGCGGTTCGGGCTGTATTAACGGTACTATAATAATAATAATAATAATAACTAGAAACGTTCAACTTCTGAAGAAGTTGAAGAAGGCGCCCGCCTGGTGGTGCGCGTAACCGTCAAAGGCAAAGCTTCCGAGTTCCTTGGTCGTAGGCTTTTATCACTTGGGGATTTTAAATCAAATCTTCTGAGTGTGAAAAGGATTTGTCTTCGTCAAAACCAGCCGACAGGAGAAGGTCTGCATCCAAGCAGCATGGAAAATTGGTGTTATTAACACATGATTAAATACTTCAATGTAGCATGAAAAAATGAAATATGTGAATAAAAATGATAAAGGCATTACAAACTACTAAAGGAAGTACAAACTCTGTGAAGCAGAAGTTGGTGAGACCTTCCTAGAGCTACTTCCGGTTAGCAACATGTTAAGCGTTAGCTGCTAACATGGTTGTGTCCAGTATCACCGGGTGATTGTACTCTGTTAGTTTGGTCCAAATCCTGTACTGGGAAGTTCCTCAAAAAGGGTGCCAATACTTAATGTCACCAAAGCTCACCAAAGGCCATGTGTCAGATCGGCCTCCTTTAGCAACTAAGCCTCCCCAAAAAAAACAGTCGACAGGAGAAGGTCTGCATCCAAGCAGCATGGAAAATTGGTGTGTATTAAAACATGATTAAATACTTCAATGTAACATGAAAAAATGAAATATGTGAATAAAAATGTTAAAGGCATTACAAACTACTAAAGGAAGTACAAAACTCTGTGAAGCAGAAGTTGGTGAGACCTTCCTAGAGCTACTTCCGGTTAGCAACATGCTAAGCGTTAGCCGCTAACATGGTTGTGTCCATAGACATAATATAAGAGTAGACCCCGCATTGACTGTCGCTGCGCAGGAATTACGGGCGCCACCTTGGGGCGGTCGACTTGATACCTAATCCTGCTGATTCAAGCTCACACTAATGATTGCCTCAGCACTGTGCGGCTCATTTTTGTTTAAATCGAGGGATTATTTATGTCAGGGCTCGAGGGATAACTTTTTCACAAGCAAGATGAAAAGACATTGTTTATATTTTTGATCAGAATGTAAGTTTTCTAATACTAGGAGATACAAAGTTGTTGTTAGACATTAGTGAATAAACAGCATATATAATATATATATATATATATATATATATATATATATATATATATATATATATATATACTATATATATAGTGAACCCTCGCTATATTGCGGTTACCTTTCACGGTCTCGCTGCTTCACGGATTTGCATTGATGAGCCGTTCATTACAGTTTCTCATCAGGTGGCGTGTCGGTTTATAGAATCTTTTTTGAAAAAAAAAGAGGACAACTACCGATAAAAATGGTGTTCTTCTCTCGAAAAAAAAAAAACTCACCTGCACCGCAGGGCTTTAGAAGAAAAAAAACGCTACAGACCGGAGTCACGATGCAGCGCCTCAGTCAAAAGAGCAGTGAAATACACACGAGTCACTATTGTCCTACTGTACTTTGTATTTTTTTTATAATAATTTTTAATTTTTCTCCCGTTCTAACTCCAATGACTCGGGTCGCGGTGGGCCACGCTGATCTCCGCAATTTGAAGTCCTTCAGTTCGTATTGATTAAAATTAATATTTAGTACATGCTTATTTGTAAATAATAATAAAAAAACGTTTATATAGTAACTTTCATTGTTAAACAAATGCTTGGGCGTTAAAAAAGGTTTTGTTCTATGGTTTCAATATACTATAGTGTATTTAATTGTAAATATAATAATTGTAAAAAAAATAAAGGTTACTACTTTACAGATTTCGCCCATCACGGGTTCTTTTTGAGTATATGTTACATAGTACATGTACAAATGTGTTTGTTTATATAGCAATAAAAAAATTATAAAAATGTGTGCGTGGCTGTGTTTTGAAACATACATACATCATGTCAGAATATTCTATTACTTTTAACCCCACTAAGATTATTAAACGCACTGGACCATTTGTTATAATAGCTATAGTTTTAAAGTTTTAAGCTAAACAATGTGAAAATTAGTTCAACATTAAACGAGTTATAGTTGATTAAAATTGTTCTGCACCTGGTTAACACATTAGACTGAGCGGAGGTTGTCGACCGCCCAAGATGGCGCCCCTAAATCTCGTCAGCGCCTATAGGCGAGAGCGGTCGATGCGGGGTCTACTCTTTATAATGTCCTATGGTTGTGTCCAGTATCACCGGGTGATTGTACTCTGTTGAGTTGGTCCAAATCCTGTACTGGGAAGTTCCTCAAAAAGGGTGCCACTACTTAATGTCACCAAAGCTCACCAGAGGCCATGTGTCAGATGCTGACACCCCACTCACAGAAAAAAACTCAGTTAAATAGACGGAATGGTAGTGCTTGGTTTGTGCACATTTGTGCCGTTAAAATTAGCGTTTGTGCTGTTTGGTTTTTGAAGATATTAAAGAATATTTGTTAAGTTCATCTAGAGTTCACATCCCATCATTTTGCTTTGAATCCAACCAAGGCTGGTCAACTTCTTAGTGCTACGTTTGTGCAAATTTGTGCCGTTAAAATTAGCGTTTATGCTGCTTTGGTTTCGCAGATAATATAGTTGTTGTAATTCCGGCCGGTGACGTCACCACAGGTCGCCGCTGCAAAATAAAGCGCTACATTGTTAATCCTTTGCTGGTGCTGAGCTGGAGCCAAGGCAAACCAGAGTGGTCAACTTCTTTAGTGCTGGTGTTGTGCATCTTTGTGCCGTTAAAAATTAACGTTTGTTGCGACTATGGTTTCGGAGATATTATGAATTTTAATGTTGTTATACTTTATAGGCTGACCAGTGTGATTTATTTTTGTGCAGTTTTTCTGTTATTGATTTTAGTTTGGGTATGTTTTTCTGTGCGTTATATAGACCTGTATACTTAATTGCCCTTTGTTAGGTGGGGCAGACACCCCCAAATCTCCTCTATGTAGAGGCAATAAAGGTTTGCTATTCTAATTAATTCAGAGGAGAATGAACTATGACTACTAAGATCAACTATAACCAGTTATTGTTTGAAAAATGTTATAAACATTATACTCTCGAAGAGATAACCCTTCTGATTAGGAAAAATAGACTCTTATGAAAAACAGTTGAACATTCTAAGTAAATGAAATGCCTTTTTGGCAATGTCACTTGACATTGCTATCTAAAGTAAGTTCTTTAATGAGACAAAATAAATCGCATATTTAGTCAGGAATAAAGTACAAAACAATATAACACAGCATTTTACAATAGCAGCTAAAACAACTTGGCATGATAAAAGAAAAATATAAATTAACTAAGATGCTTTCTTGAGGTTAAGTGTTGAGACCAAACGGTAGATCACTGACCACATCTTTACACAAATGAGGAAACATCATTAAGGACGCCAGCCATCCTGCACAGAGAGCTGTTCCCAGCCTCTCCCCTCAGTCAGGAAACTAAAAAAACAAACAAAAACATGTGTCCCCCAGAGATCTTTGCCAATAAGCAGCATATATAAATCATTTTATAAGAATGCGACGTAGGGGTGGGGGGGAGGCTGCGGTAGATGACACAACTTCATGTTACTTTACTGATTATCAGTAGAAATATATTAAAAAGACTTACGTTTTTTCCAGTGACGGCAACACATATGATTTACCGTGCACTTTATTTGAAGACGGCGGGCTGGATGACGTCATCGGTTGCAATTATATTCCATATCTCTCTCCGAAACCAAAAGCAGCACCAACGATAATTTTAACGGCACAAACCTGCACAACGA